>NW_012277829.1:0-1779 GCF_000151885.1 Dipodomys ordii
GTCTCTCCTGCCCGGGCTGGCTTTGAACCGTGATCCTCAGATCTCAGCCTCCTGAGTAGCTAGGATTACAGGTGTGAGCCACCAGCGCCCGGCTTTAGGAACACTTTTAATTGCAAAGAATAAACATGGGACACTTGAAAAAAAATCTTAGACTTTCTTTAGAGAGGCTTTTAGAAAGGGACTACTGATCTAATCTGAATAAGGATTATACACCAGATAATACTGATTTGGGGAACTATGATGCAATTACATTAAATCATTCCTTCTATACTGAAGTATTTAGGGGCAGAGAAGCATTATATCTACAACTAACTTTTTTTTAAAATTTAATTTTATTATCAAGGAGATGTACAGAAGGGCTGCAGTTACATAAGTAAGGTAGTGAGTACATTTCTTGTCAAACTTGTTACCCCCCTCTCATTTTTCTCCCACTTTCCCTCCCCCACAACTCCTTATAACTCTTAAATGGTGCAGAAAAAGTGTGTTGTGTGTATGTCTTACACACAGAGAAGTACGTTTAGCAGAATGTTAATTTTGATACTCTGAGAGAGAAACATCTGGAAGTTTTTAGTTCTTTCCTTGCAAAGCTTCTATGAATTTTTAAGCCATTCCCCTCATCACCACCCTCATCCTTGGAGAAAAAGAAAAAATAGCAAAAATTAAGCTCCCCAGGCTAGACATGTAGCTCGGGTAGGGCGCTTCCCTACCAACACGTAGCTCGGGTAGGGCGCTTCCCTACCAACACACGAGGCCGGGTCGGATCCTCAGCACTACAGACAGAGAAATGTAGGCTTTAGCTTAGTCCAAGTGAATTATGTGTAATTCAAAAGCACAGGAGACTTACAGGGCAAAGTGCAAATTCTCTGCTCACTTTTACAAGAAATTCAGTGTGGAAATGTAAAAAATGTTACAGGTATTACTAGATGCTATGTTTTAAATATTACGTAAAATAGACAACAAACAATAAGCATGTGACCTGGTATGAATTTGCGGATAAGTCTAATTTCAAAATCAATGTTTGACACTAAGAAAGCTGAAAAAAAGTAACTTATGGTTTTAACACTAAGCAAATGAATAACTAATATTTTCCCCAAATAAAAAAATCTTGTATTTTGGGGCTGGGAAGGTGGCTAAGTGGTAGAGCGCTTGCCTTGCATGCATGAGGCCCTGGGTTTGATTCCTCTGCACCACATAAGCAAAAAGAAAAAAGCCAGAAGTGGCGCTGTGGCTCAAGGGGTAGAGCGCTAACCTTGAGCTGAAGAACTGAGGGGCAGCATCCATGACAGGCAAAAAAAAAAAAAAAAAAGGGAACATTATTTAACTATCAATAAAGTATCTTACAAATAAATAAAGCAATGTAAAGCTCTAAGCACTTTGACAAATAAAGCAAAGGAATAAATGGTCTCAATTTCATAAACTTTTATTATTTTTTTAAATTATGGTTTTCTGGTAGTTTAAGAGTCTCATAGACTTTCCTGCCCAGTCTGGCTTTGAACCATGATCCTCAGATCTCGGCCTCCTGAGTAGCTAGGATTATAGGCACAAGTCACCAGCGCTTGGCCATAAACTTTTATTTTATCACTTTTTTGGGTAGTGGGATGGTTGAATGCAGAATCTTGTACTTGAGCCTCACACCCCCAGCCTACTTTTATTGTTATTCTCTTTAAAAAAAATGGTATTTTAGGGCTGGGAAGGTGGCTCAGTAGTAGAGTGCTTCCCTTGCATGCCTGAGGCCCCCCTGGGTTCGATTCTTCAGCACTACATAAGCAAAAAAAAAAA
>NW_012277830.1:0-1262 GCF_000151885.1 Dipodomys ordii
CCCGCGCTCTCCCGTCATTTTTTCTAGTTTTTGGTTCTGAATAGGAAAAAAAATGACGAGAGGCATGATTCAGATAGTAGACTCTTACCTGGCAAATGTAAAACTTAATACTTGCTTAAATCTGGGTGAGAGTTAGCTGTCAAAAATTACAAATAGCCAGACAGACAAATAAACAGATAGACAACGATCTTGGTTTCCCTTGTCCATAGAAAAAACTCTAAGGAATCACTCAACAAATATGTATAGAATGTTGTTTACAAAGATCTTCAACACTAAGGAAATACTCTTTGTTCAATGAATAAAGTTTCTAACAAATCATGTACTGAACATATGCGATTTGTTATTGTAATTTATCTATTGCTAGCAACATTTACTACATACTAGTCCAAGAGATGAATAGTAAATTATTCTCTCAAACAGAACACTATGATGTTCAGATTGCTGCATAGGATATTTAAACCAAACTATGTGTTTCTCACTGATTAGATATTATTGTATTCTTCTCAAATGTCCAGAACAAGAAAAAACTATTAGATCTTTCCAATTTGAATATGACCTGATACAACTTGAAATGTATGACTCTATAAACATTGTGTTTGGATTCCTTATTTGTGAAAAGTGTATTGCATTTTACATCAGTTGAAAATAAACCTGATGCTCTTCAATACATTTGTAACAACACTCATGTGTGCAAGCATGCTTAGATCTGTACTGGTTGATACAATGCCACTAGCCATATGTAGAAATCAGTTGCAGGAAACTGTGCTGATGCGTCTAACTGAATTCTTCATTTGTGTAAAATAAATTAAATTTAAAATCTGGATCATTTTAAATTAGTTTTCTGAGAAGCACAATATCATGATAAGACTTTTACTTTAAAGTTGTGTGCCACAAATATTATTACTTTGTGGAATATAAATGAGGTACACATTGTTCCCCAGAAAAACATCCATCAACAGACTGACTCCGTTGGATTATATTTTTTTACATACCATTTATGTAAGAATTTCTTCCATTCCAACATCAGTCACTATGATATCTATATAAACTATATTTGGTAATATAACTAAATATTCATATTGTTATAATTAAGAAAGTTTTCTCTAATACATATGTAGAACCTTTTATTTGAAACTCTACACACTAATGACAGACACAGACACACATTTCAACTAGATCATTCCAGAAAAGGACTCTGAAAAAGGTGTTGAAGTTTCTTCATGAAGCACAATCACAAATTCATGCAGTTATTAAAAAAAGTA
>NW_012277831.1:0-1122 GCF_000151885.1 Dipodomys ordii
TCCGGCATTTTTTTCTTTTTGCTTATGTGGTGCTGAGGAATCGAACCCAGGGCCTCAGGCATGCAAGGCAAGCGCTCTACCACTGAGCCACCTTCCCAGCTCTACATCAGAGATTCTTGACAAATGGATTTCCAGAGATGGATATTTGTTTAACTTGGTGAATTTTTTTACTATACTAATATCCTAGGGAGGCATAGAAACTATGCCAATTTTAAAAGATGTTGAAATTTATTAATAATACTTAATCTCTTAGTAATAGTCATTCATTCATATGATACACTGGATATACCAAGAGTATAGATTTTCCAAGGAAATGTACTGATTAAGAGATAGATATCTACACACAAGTGATTTCGATGATGTGGCTGGAGCTTTTTATATAAAACTTGGAATGTTGAGTAGAATGAGAAGATTTTAAAGAATCTCACTCCTGCTGGTATCTTGCACTACCACAGTTTCTATTATTGGAAGTATATTTAGAGAAGCACCAGTGCCTCATAAAGTCAAATAACTTGTGGCAAACATTGTATATGTTAGCCTTTTATAATTTCCTAATACAAATTTCTCTAAAGAAAATAGGGATTTCGGATTTTTAATATCATTATTTATTCCACTCATTCAATAGTAGGCACCTATGCAAGTCTTCTATGGAATTCCAAAATTAATATATAGCTCTCTTTTAAAGTTTATCTCCCATCATTTAAGCAAAATTGGAAGGATACTAGTGACTTATTTAACATTTTTGTTCATCTTAGAATATGGAAGTTAAAAGAATAACCAGCAAAACATAGACATTTCATGTTCCTAGATATACAGAATACTGATAAAAGTAGCTATATTACCAGAAGTACATCAAATTTGCAAAAAACTGAGATAAAAAAACAGATTTCATAAAACTAAAGGGAAACATGACTCAAATAACAAAAGCAATCTCAAGCACAAAGCATAATCTTGTACAAAGGGTTGGAGACATGGCTCAGTGGTTGACAAGGCATAGTACAAAAGAATGAAAGACAGAAAGAAAGACGAAGGAAGGAAGGAAGGAAGGAAGGAAGGAAGGAAGGAAGGAAGGAAGGAAGGAAGGAAGGAAGGAAGGAAGAAAGGAAGGAAGGAAGGAAGGAA
>NW_012277832.1:0-1685 GCF_000151885.1 Dipodomys ordii
CCACCTTCCCAGCCCTCCATTGCAATAATTTTATAGATGCATATATCCCTTTTCTTACTTCTTCCAGGATCCTTCAACTTTTTTCCCTTTCTTTCTCTCTTTCTTTCTCTCTTTCTTTCTTTTGCCAGTCCTGGGGCTTGAACTCAGGGACTGGGCCCTGTTCCTGAGCCTTTCTATGCTCAAGGCTGGGGCTGTACCATTTGAGCCACAGCGCCACTTCTGGCTTCTTTTGCGTTGCTTATTGGAGATAAGAGTCTCATAGACTTTCCTGACTGGGCTGACTTTGAACCTTGAACCTCAGATCTCAGCCTTCTGTGTAGCTAGAATTACAGGCATCTGGCCTCTTTGTCATCTTTCTTAGTTTCCACATATGAGAGAAAATATTTCATTTAAATTAAGCTTACTTCACTTAATGATGTCTTCTAGTTCAACACATTTTCCTGTGAATGACAGACTTTCATTCCTATTTATGACTGACCAAAACTGCTGTGTGTATATGTTGTACATGTGATCTGCAATATCCTCCAAACATCTTTGTATTGAAGACTTAGTCTACAGTGAAGCACTGTTCAGACATAGTGTTTTGGGAAAGTGAGTCCGTCATTTAGAACTCCGAACTCATAATGGATGCATCCTCTCATGGGTTCATAATTTGATGGACTATTGGAAGATGATGGACACTTAGGAAGTGTGACCTAGTTGGAGAAGTGTGTCCATTTGTATGTGCCCTTGGGGGTTGTATCTTGCCTGCAGTGTCCTCTTTCTTCTTCCTGGCTGCCATGAGAGGAGTCACTCTCTATTCCTCATGATCCACTTGATTTGCTGTAAATAATGGAGGCTGCAGATTATGAACTGAAACCTCCAAAATCACACCTTCCTCCTTCAAATAGTTTTTCCCAGGTATTTTAACATGGTTACAACACAGTATATATTCTGTATTTTCTTTATTCATTCATCTTCTGATGAGCATCTAGGTTGAGTCCCTATTTGGCTATTGTGAATTGTATCTGTTTGTAAGGTTCATAACTCACACTGATTACAGAGGAGCTCAGAGTTATTTGGTATTCAGATGACAACCAGGCATCAGCATATATTGTTCTGTTTGTCTTTGTTGATCTGATTACTGTGTACCATATTTAGTATTCTCATGTGTAGAGAGAGAAATGAATTTTATACTTGGAACATTAATCACTATCTAGGCCAGATTGTACTCTCTAATCAATTGCCTTTCTCTACTATGGAGAAATAGATCAATGGAATTAGGATCCTTTTTTCAACTTTTACCACCAGTTTCTTTTCCCTTACCTCAGGCCCTGCTTGGGTGTTCATCCTCCATAGGGGAGCTTAAAATCTATGTATTAGCCCTGGAACTTCACTGGTTTAAGCTGTTGCTGTGAAACTTCTAGGTTCCTATGCCTTCCTTTCCCTCTGTTCCCTGGCAAGGATCCTATGCAAACTTCCAGCTTCAGTCACACTGACAAGCACAGACTGTTCTGGCTTTGTTATCTACAGCCTCAGTCTGCACAAATGTTTACAGGCCTTGAACACTTACTTTTTCTTCACTGCATTTAGAGTTAAAACTCTCAATCAGGGGCTGGGAAGGTAGCTCAGTGGTAGAGCGCTTGCCTTGCATGCTTGAGGCCCTGGGTTCGATTCCTCAGCACCACATAAGCAAAAAGAAAAAA
>NW_012277833.1:0-3914 GCF_000151885.1 Dipodomys ordii
GATAGATAGATAGATAGATAGATAGATAGATAGATAGATAGATAGATAGATAGATAGATAGATAGATAGATAGATAGATAGATAGATAGAGATAACAACTAACAAACAAGATCAGAATCCCAGGACTTCTCAACAGAAAACAGAATCATAGGTCCTCAGACCAGCAGCTCTTGTTCAATAGTACAGCAAGTATTTAAGCCACTAATACAATGAATAGAATCTATGAACTTTTAACTTGAGTCCAAAAGTTTAAGGAAGAAATGTGTATCTCCAAAGATCAGACAACAGCAGCTTTCCTATTCCTTCAGGTTCTGGAGAAATGAGTAATAATACTTCTAATGGAGCTTTGCCTGGCCTTCTGTTCTCACTGTAGCTTCTTTCTTAACCATCATATTCAGATCTTCTCTAATCCATGTTCTGTTCTCTCTCTCTTTTTCTCTCTACCTTCCTTCCTCCCTGTCTCTCCCTTTCCCAATTCCTCTCCATTTCTCTCTCTCTTTCCTCCCTCTCTCCTCTTCAATCTTTAAAATAATTCATTATATCATATGTTTGTTTCTGTAACTTCCATTTTCCACTGTACTATATTGTGGGCCCCTTGGATATCATTATTTTGTTTATATATTTTATATATTTATACTTGATCCTATGTTAAAGGATCCCTTTCCTGGTTAAGGAATCTGAACAGAAAAGGAGTAGATGGTCAAAACCTAAGCATTCCAGATCAACTCAGCCATGGGACTTAATAAGCATTTCCTAAAATTGGAAGGCTCCTCCCAGGGTATGAGCCACATCACCAGGAAGTTGAATATCCTTCCACTTATAATGCTCTTTTGCCTTTGTACAAGCTGCCTTAACCAAACATAAAATTTAAGTCAACACAGCATGCTTGCTTATGCAAATGTACCTCCTGACAAGTCACCTGCCCACAGTGCTTGGAAACATGTTGTTTCTAAGTCTTTTTCACAACAGGATTTCTAAAGCCCCCAATAAATTGAGTGAAGTGGGCTGGGAAATTATTATCGCAGTTACTTATGAGTCACATTGCTCTAATCCTGAGCACCTGTGAGCATATCACACTGTCTCCTGACAATCACGGCAGGTATGACTGGTACAAATTGTCAATTAGTGACCTTTTGGCTTGCTACTTAGTGACTTTGGTTTGTACAGAATACATCAAAGGGTTTCTCACTAATAAGGTTAAATTATCCTACATCTTTCCCAGGGATAAAATTAGTTCTTACCTTTTGCATTTTCCATTTTAACAAGCAAATTATTTCTAAGAGAATGCTTGTGATTTTTAACTGTTCATGGAATTAGTGTTTGTTTGGGCATTACTCATAGCAATGCAACATTTTCGTAAGAAAATCAGAGTAATTTGTATTTATTATCCATGTATTTTTGTATCTTTAGAAGCGAAATGCATACTCAGGCAATATTATAATCTTCAACCACTAATGGAATCATTATTTTTGCTTGTTTGGGTCATAAGACCCTGATAATAATTGGATTTCAAGTTTACTCACAACTATAGAGTAATTAAATCTGCCCTTTAAGCTTCATATAAATAATGAATATAATTGCAGAATACCTATAAACATATTCATACTGCTCTCAAAAGAGGTCTGTCCTTATAGGAACTGGGCTCTTGGTCAAACTGATTATAAAAATGAAGTTGAGAGTCAGAACTTGAAACTGAGAGAATCTGTTTTTCTTTGGTCTGGAAAAAAGCAGGACTCACCTTCAGGCATACTATTTTGCCTTTGTCAAGAGGTCTCACCAAGATATGGGACTCTCACCACAAAGGCAAGGAGACTCCATTGAATAGAGCAAAACCAAACAACTCTAAGCCAATCCCATGGCTCAACCCTCAGTAACGTCCTGCACCTAGTTCTATAGCATCCAAACCAGTATCAACAGGCTATTTTGGCAGTCATTTTACACAAGCAGGAAGCTTGCACCTCACAGAAAAGGGGATCCTCAAAAAGAAGGTCAAAGCTGGGAGTCGGTGGCTCACGCTTCTAATTCTAGTCATTCAGGAGGCTGAGATCTGACAATCACGGTTCAAAGCCAGCCCAGGCAGGAAAGTCTGAGAGACTCTTATATCCAATAAACCACTCAGAAAACCAGAAGTGGTGCTGTGGCTCAATTGGTAGGGCGCTTGCCTTAAGCTGAAGAGCTGAGAGATAACACCCAGGCCCAGAGTTCAAGCCCCATCACCAACAACAAAAAGAAAAGGTCAAGAACACAGTTCTATGCTGTACAGTAGTTCTTTTGGAAGCCAATGAAAATGAGCTTGGGCCATAAACCACCTTCAGTACCTACAGGTTAAGAGTTACCTGATGACGAGGAGAACAGTGGGGAAAGATGGATGGGAAAAGGTTGATCAGCTAGTACTAAAATACAGTTAGATAGAAGCCAGAAGCTCTGGGGGTACTTTTGCACAGTATAGTTAACTATAGAAAATAATTATGTGCTATATATTTCAAGAAGCTAGAGAACAACTTTGAAAGTATTGCCACAAAGTAAGGATAAGTATTGGAGGTGATAAATGTTTAACCTGATGTAAACATTATGTAATATCCACATGTATTCAGCATGACTTGGAATAGCTGCTCTGTCTTTTATGTATCAAATAAAAATAAAAAAACTAAAAAATAATTCATGAAAGAAATAAAACAAAAGATGGTCTAAAGAAAGAGAACATCTGAGCTAGATGCTGGTGGCTCATGACTGTAATCCTAGCTACTCAGGGAGCTGAGATTTGAGGATTGTGGGTTGAAGCTAGCCAAAGCAGGAAAGTGAGACTTTAATCTCCAATGAACTACCAAAAATAAAAATAAACTACCCAAAATAAACTACCAAGGGGCTAGGAAGGTGGCTCCGTGGTAGAGCGCTTGCCTTGCATGCATGAGGCCCTGGGTTCAATTCCTCAGCACCACATAAGCAAAAAGAAAAAAAGCCGGAAGTTGTGTTGTGGCTCAAATGGTAGAGTGCTAGCCTTGAGCTGAAGAGCTGAGGGACAGTGCCCAGGTCCAGAGTTCAGGCCCCACGACCGGACCCCCCCAAAAAAATAAATAAACTACCAAAAATGCCAAAAGTAGAGCTGTGGATCAATTGGTAGAGCATTAGCTCAAACAAACAAAAAAATCTCAGAACTGTTTACCTCAAGACCAGCAAAAAGAAAAAAAAAAGACCATCTGTGTTCATGAATTGGATGAATCAATATTGTTAAGGTGTTCTAACTATAACTTCCTTTATGTATAACATTCAATGCAATACAAGTACCCAGCAAGTTATTGTCTGACCACTTTTGGGCATATCCAAAGGACAGCTAATCAATATACAAGGAAGATACCTACATGCCTATGTTTATTTCAGTACTTTTCACTATAGCCAAACTCTGCAATCAGCCAATATACCCAACAACCAATGAGTGGATACAGAAAATATTGCACACACACACACACACACACACAGTATACCATACACTGTGGAATATTGCTCAGTCATAGAAAATGAAATTAAGGAGTCTTTTGAGGAACCTCCAAACTACTTTCCAAAGTGGATGAACAAGTTTACACTCCCACCAACAATGCAGTAGGGTTCCCTTCTGGCCACATCCCCTCCAGCATCTGTTGTTATTAGAGTTCTTGATTATAGCCTTTCTAACTGGGATAAGGTGGTATCTCAATGTTGTTTTGATTTGCATTTCTTCATGTGTCTACTGGCCATTCATATTTCCTCTTCAGAAAAGTTTCTCTTTAGCCCACTTACTTATTGAGCAGTTGTTTCTTTGAGGATTTGTTGTTTGGGAATTTTATTTTTTGAGTTCCAAGAATATTTTAGATATGAGACACTTGTCCATTGTATGGCTAGTGAAGATCTTCTCCCAATCCGTGGGCTTTCTATTGATC
>NW_012277834.1:0-1277 GCF_000151885.1 Dipodomys ordii
CCCCCCCCCCCGAAAAAAAAAGAAGAAATGCAAAGAATACAAACAAGTCTATAGTTTACAGGTTGGGGCTCTGAGTATGCAGTATTTTCCTTTAGTCTTTGTCCGTCAGAGATCTATTAATGGCTTTCCTAATATGTTTGGCATTAATTCCTTTTGGTCAGGGACCTGCAGCAGTTCCCATTAAGCCATACACTTAAGTTATACATCTTGTTTTTGTTCATGGTTAGCATAAGTATTGAAGATATACTTATGGATGATATTTGAGACTTAATAGATTTTTTTTCTTTCATTGTTTTATGATGCTGGAGTGGAACTCCTGTCCTGATTCTACTCTATAACTCTAATCCTTTTCATAGCATTTGGTCTATTAAATGTGTAAATTCTATCACTGTTTCACATCTTTCCTTTATTTTCATTCCCTTTGTTACACTTCAGGAACTTGTTTATCTATGTGCTTTTAATTTTTTTGTACAAAGGAGTTGCCATTTAACAAAGCAGTTTATGAATGCAAGGCATCTTGATCAGTTCCACCCCTTTCAACATTTTTACCCTTACCTTCCAATCCACTCCTTTTTTCACTCTAGTTTATTAAAAAGTTTTTTTTTGTGTCCATCTTGGGGCTTGAACTCAGGGTCTGAGTACTGTCTCTGAATTTCTTTTGCTCAAGGCTAGTACACTGCCACTTGAGCCATAGTTCCACTTTTAGCTTTTTAGTAGTTTATTGGAGATGAGAGTCTTACGGACTTTTTGCTCAGGCTGGCTTAGAATACTGCAGTCTTCAGATCTCAGTCTTTTGAGTAATTTAGAATTGTAGATATGAGCCACCAGTGCCTGATACTGCTCTCACTTTTCTTAGTTTTGTAGGATATATGTTGTATTCTTTAAAAAAATTATTTTACTATTATAAAGGTGATATACAGAGGGGTTACAGTAACCTAAGTCAGGTAATATGTACATTTCTTTTTGGACCTACAGTGCATTGTTGACTACATTCTCTCCCCTTCTTGAATTAATCTGTTTCATGAGTTATGAAAAATAATTCCTTTATCTGATTTATTTGTTCTATTTTTTTTTCTTCCACACGTCTTTATTTTCCTTAATTGGACTTAAGTAATCTTTCGAAAGCACAAATCTCATACCTTATGTGTCCTTATTTTGATCATTGTATTTGGTTTGCCTTTTCTTGTTTTGGTTTTCTAGAAAAGTCCTATGCAGCTTTTAGAATGCCACATAATTGTGCCTTTTCTCTGTAGCCTTTCTTTTTTTTTTTTTTTTTT
>NW_012277835.1:0-5660 GCF_000151885.1 Dipodomys ordii
CTACCACTTGAGCCACAGCGCCACTTCTGGCTTTTTTCTTTTTGCTTATGTGGTGCTGAGGAATCGAACCCAGAGCCTCATGCATGCAAGGCAAGTGCTCTACCACTGTGCCACCTTCCCAGCCCCCCTTCCCCCCAGCATTTATCTTAAACTCAACAAGAAACGACAAATGTGCCAAATAGTTCAATGCCTGCCCGCCTTTGGGGGGGAGGGGGGATCGGGACAGGACGACAGCAACACTTCAGTTGCTTTTTCCTTCTGGACACTTCGAATCGGGACACACTGGTCTTGTTTCCCCAGTAAGAATTAATTCTCAGAAAACTTAATGTCAAGTTTGCAGCCAACATGTAACAGCTGGAGAGGACCACACAGAATCTGTCTTACATAAAGTCTCTCCTCTGGTTTCAATCTGTTCGCCTTTCTCCCTAAACCTTCCCAAGAGCATCACAAGCTGTCACTGATCACAAAGAGACAAAGGCCAACTTTGATGCTGGAGGGAGGGGCAAGGGGGAAGCGAGATGGGAATCAAGTCTCACCCAGGTCTAGATGCAAAGAGAATAAAGGCTCTCATCCCAGCTATGGACCCCTACAAATAGGAGGATCATGGTTTAGGTGCACACCAGGCCAAAAGCAAGACTTTATCTCAAAATAACCAGTGCTTGGCACTAGAGCACTTGCCTTACAAGGTTCTGAGTTCAAACCCTAGTACTGAAGATAGCAATAACTGCCCCATGAGTGTGTTCAATATTTCACGTGTCTATTATTGTGAATGACAAGAAGGTATTTAAAGGTAGAGCTAAGTTCATAGCATCTTTTGGGGATTACATACTGTCTCAAATAATTGAAACCAGAAATATACTTTGTGAGGATAACAAAATCTGCCTTTGTATTCCCTTCATTTTATCACTTGTCAGAAAGAACAGTGGTGAGGCTATGGCAAAATGGAAACACAACACCACACAGGGTCCCTGAGTATCACACTGAAAGGAAAATGAATGGAAAAAGAAAGGCTTCAAAGGCTCCAGAGGCTTCAGGGCGGGGAAAACAGACGCGCGTGCTCAGCGTTAGTCACAAATCAACAGTGCGTCAGTACCGGACAAGGGGAGGTGGTGCAATGTCAGGTGATCTGAACAGGGCGGAGGCAGGGAAGCCTCGATGTGATGTCTACAAACGTTCTTCCTGCCAAAAGTGGGATAGAGCTGCCAAAAGCCTAATGCAGTATTAAGTGGCATTAATGAAGGTATTATTTGGGGCGGTAGCAACTCAGCTCTGTGCCAGTCAGAGCACATATGAAGTCATGCATTCAACTGCGGGTTTCAGGACTGCGACAGCCTTGAGGGAACAGCTTGTCTCAGGTTTATCCGGCTGCAATGACTAAAAACCTGGTTAAACGTAGACAGCAGCTGTTTCAACGCTGGAGATGGACCAACCAGGAAGCACGGAGGAGCCACAAGCCCTGTACACACTGCCCCTCTGGCAGGGGTAAAAGCCAACCAGAAAGCAGGTACTCAAAGCCTAAAGCCTTATTTTTGTGGACAGTAGGAGCTGGACAGGGAGGGGAAGTTCTAGAGAGAAGAGGGAAGGTGGCAGGCCAGTGGCTGAGCCTAGCATTAGGGATATAAGGGCTGCGGGCCACCGTTCAAGATGGAAAGAAGTGAACAGCGGAGAGAGCTTTGAATGGGAGACCAGCACAGTGACCACCCACTGAAACAAAAGGGCAGTACTCTTTTTTTTTGGGGGGTGGAGGGGGAGTCCGGTCATGGGGCCTGAACTCTGGGCCTGGGCGCTGTCCCTCAGCTCTTCAGCTCAAGGCTAGCGCTCTACCACTTGAACCACAGAGCCACTTCCGGCTTTTTTCTTTTTGCTTATGTGGTGCTGAGGAATCGAGCCCAGGGCCTCATGCATGCAAGACAAGCGCTCTACCACTGAGCCAACTTCCCAGCCCAGTCCGTGAGATGCTTATCTCCAATAAACCACCAGAAAAACGGAAGTGGCACTGTGGCTCAAGTGGTAGAGCACTAGCCTTGAGCTGAAGAGCTGAGGGAAAACACTCAGGCCCAGAATTCAAGCCCTACAACAAACCAAAAACAAAAAGATAAACAGATAGATAGATAGAACCTTAAGGCTGGTAGCTCACGCCTATAATGATAGCTACTCAGGAGAATGAGATCTGAGATTGAGGTTCTAAGCCAACCTGGGCAGAAAAGTCCATGAGACTCTTGTCTACATTAGAAAATTGGAAGCTGTGGCTCAAATGGATAGAGCACTAGCCTGTGCACAAAAGCTCAAGAACAGCACCCAGGCCTTGAGTTCAAGCCCTACGGTTGACAAAAATAAATAATAAAAATATATGTGTATATATATAAGCAATTAAGATACATAGTATAGCATTCAGTTACTTTGCAATCAAGTGATTTATATCTGCCTAATTAGTTCACAAACTCCACTCTGGGAGAATCCCTGAGATCCTGAGACGCCAAGTACAGTGCACACTTGGCCAAAGTAATCACAGTTAGTTCACATCAGACTAGTAGGATTCACTGCATAAAATGCTTGAGTACCCTCAAGTCTAATACAAAGCCTTGCGTGTTCTTGGTTCACAAAGTTCATTTTGACTCTTAACTTTAAAATATATAGATACAGACAGCTTCACACGTCGGTGTGTTGTGTCGATCAGGAGCCAGGCCAACTCCCTCTGCACTGCTCCAACCTCTGGGTTTTTCCACTGTATTCTGTGTGGTCACCTATGTGATCTTCTTAGTTCACCAATGACGCCATGTGGCCATGAGAGGCAGTGGCGCTGGGCCCCAGGGCCCCCCCATTTTCCACATGCTGAGCAGCCCCTCTCCCAGCTGGCCTTCGCTTCCGACCGGTCTTTCTCCATGAACTTCTATGACAAGAGGCTCTACGGTTACAAAGCAGCCAGAGGAAAACTAGGTGGTTTCCCAAAAGTTCCATCACCTGACTACCCGGCAGCTGCACCCCTGTGTGCAGACACAGAGGAGCCCACGAGAGTCAACGTGCACTATTCATGCAGGCCAAAGGGTGAAAATGATCGCGTGTGAGTCAGCAGATGAATAAATAAATATGTTTATAAACTGGAATATTACTCAGCCAGAAAAAGAAATGACCTTCTCATATCCGATCTTATATGAGTTAAACTGGAAAGAAAGACAAATAACATCTGAGTCAAAATATACAAGCATTCAGAGATGGAAAGTGAGCAGATAGAAAGGTGAACGGAGCCAAGGAGGGTCAGGCAGAGTTGTTGAGGCAACACGGTGAGTGTCGCATGATGTGTGGCGTGAAACAGGAAGGTAAAGTGGAAGGTTCCATTATACTTTCCTACAAAAAAAAGCCATAAGATTACCACTTCAACAGAAACCTCCACACAACTGGCCTTCTTCAAAACATTTAATTCTAGGATCATGGGGCTTTGATAATCATCAAAATCTGATAATCATCAAAGCTGAGTGCCGGTGGCTCACACCTGTCATTTCAGCTACTCAGGAGGCTGCGATCTGAGGATCAAGGTTTGAAGCCAGCCAGGGCGGGAAAGTCTCTGTAAGACTCTTATCTCCAATGAACCACTGAAAAGCTGGAAGTGGAGTTGAAGCTCAGGTGGTAGAGCACGAGCCTTGGCCCAGAGTGAATACAGGCATTGATCTCCACGAGAGGAATGACCACGCTGCAACCAGCCGTGTGTTCTCACCCACCCAGGTGTGTGGGGCCCACCTGACTCTACGTGTGAGCAGATCGGTGCTGCTGCTCACTACAGCTGTCAGCTGTCAGCTACAACCCAGACCCGCTGTCCCTTCCAACCGACTGTGCGGGCTGTGAGGTGAGATGGACTATCTTGCCAGCGGCATGCTTTTAAGCAGTTACAACCTATGTGGAAAAATGAACTCAACAGACTCTACAACTTGCATTTTTTGGTTGTTTGTTTTTTAACTTTATGTAATAAGATGGCCATGGATTTTTACAAGCGGGTCCTCTGGAATCTGATAAAACTTCACTCCTAAACCCAACCAAAAGTGGAGCTTCTAATTTTTTGGCAATTCTGTTGCACCACAGGGCCATGGCTGGTCTGTGGCTGCTGCCAGCTCCCCCTGCCAGGCCATGTGGGGCTCCGGGGCTCGGGACCATGTAATCACCCTTAAGAAGCTTGCTTAGGGTGTTTTCTGGCCTGCCGTCCACACAGCATTTCTTACCATCCTCCTGGGGCTACAACGCCAATTGCTTTCAACTAAATGCACTTACATATGAATATTTTAGTACAATTTAATGCTTCTCTACCAACCCCAAAGGAAAAAGACATCAATTTGTGAACATGGTTCTCCTGGAGTTAAAAGCCAAGCCAGATAATGCAGTATGATTGTGGCTGTCAATCTTCAGCTTTTTAGCAAGTTAGAGGGCGGCCCAGAAATTCAGCCCTTGCTGTACACAGTAACTCAACAAAATTTGTTCCTATGCCGGCTTTTCAACAGGAGTGAATTTTCCAAAGAAAACACAAAACAAAAGGTATGGTTTGGGTAAATTCTTCCATATTAGTGAGCCTGGTTCTATTGATTTAAGCTCATGATTGTACATAGTCAGTGAGTAAAATACTAAAATATTGACAAAGCAATTGCACTCCTTAAGAAGCTACACTAAGCCAGGCACCGGTGGCTCACGCCTGTAATCCTAGCTACTCAGGAGGCTGAGATCTGAGGACTGGAGTTCAAAGCCAATTTGGCAGGAAAGTCCATGAGACTCTTATCTCCAACAAGCTACTCAGAAAAAGCCAAAAGTAGAGCTGTGGCTCAAGTGATAGAGTGCTTGCATTGAGCACAGAGAGGCTCAGGGACAGAGCTCAGGCTCTGAGTTCAAGCCCCAGGACCAGCAAAAGCAAAGCAAGGGCTGGGAAGGTGGCTCAGTGGTAGAGCGCTTGCCTTGCATGCCTGAGGCACTGGGTTCGATTCCTCAGCTCCACATAAGCAAAAAGAAAAAAGCCGGAAGTGGTGCTGTGCCTCAAGTGGTAGAGTGCTAGCCTTGAGCTGAAGAGCCTGAGGGACAGCGCCCAGGCCCAGAGTTCAGGCCCCATGACCGGACCCCCAAAAAAAAAAAAAAAAGCAAAGCAAAAAAAAAACTACACTAAGCCTAAGAACATGGTTCTTAGCTGGGCACTGGTGGCTCATACCTGTAATCCCAGCGACTCAGGAGGTTGAGATATGAGGATCGTGGTTCAAAACCAGCTAGGGCAGGAAAAGTCTGTGAGACTCTTATCTCCAATAAACCTGAGGGACAGCACCCAGGCCCAGAATTCAAGCCCCAGGACCAACCCAAAACAAAAAGCAAAAACAAACAAAAAAACCATGGTTCTCTAGCACCTTTAGTACCCATTATTGGCAGGTTTGCGCTGACAGGAAGGAAGGTCAGCATCACCAACAGTTAACAGAAGGCAATGCAGAAGCAGATACAAAATGGGAACTACAAATATGGAGTATTCAGAAGACATACCAAGGAGACTCTCGCCACAGCATTAATCTTTTGTGTGTATATGTGTTTTTTTTTTTTGGGGGGGGGTCCGGACATGGGGCCTGAACTCTGGGCCAGGGCGCTGTCCCTCAGCTCTTCAGCTCAAGGCTAGCACTCTACCACTTGAGCCACAGCGCCACTTC
>NW_012277836.1:0-1393 GCF_000151885.1 Dipodomys ordii
GCTAGCCTTGAGCTGAAGAGCTGAGGGACAGCGCCCAGGCCCAGAGTTCAGGCCCCACAACCGGACCCCCCCCACACACACAAAAAGAACTGTTCATGTTATAGCTTGTGTCTGAATTTCTCTTGTTTTTTAAGGCTGAATAAGATATTTCCCACATCTTGCTTATTTATTCATTTATTGATGTCTATTAATATTTGAAATTACAAGCCAGGTGGCTTGTGCCTGTAATCCCTAACTACTCAGGAGGCTGAGATCCGAGGATCACGGTTCAAA
This sequence comes from Dipodomys ordii, assembly GCF_000151885.1. Lineage (NCBI taxonomy): Eukaryota > Metazoa > Chordata > Mammalia > Rodentia > Heteromyidae > Dipodomys > Dipodomys ordii. Next base: position 274 of record NW_012277836.1, read on the forward strand.
GCCAGCCTGGGTAGGAAAGTCCGTGAGACTCTTATCTCCAGTTAACCACCAGAAAACCAGCAGTGGTGCTGTGGTTTAAGTGGTAGTGCACTTGCATTGAGCTGAACAGCTCAGGGACAGTGCCCAGGCCAGAGTTCAAGCCCCACAACCAATATATATATATATATATATTTTTTGACCTAACAAGTCCATTTTGAGGACTTTGCAAATATACATACAAAGATGGATACAAAAGGTGTTTGTGGAAGACCCTCTTGGTTTCTACCTTATAGAATTTTCATCCTTTCTTCTTGACAACGAGACTGGAGCTGGTGCAGGTTATTGGGATACTCTCACCATGCTGAGGGAAATTGTGCCTTTCTCCTGCTCCAGGGTCTAGCAGGAGGCAGTTTTCCAGGTTAATCAGGTGGTTCAGTAATGTCACTGAGGACCTAGAATCTTCCCACCTTGCTTTTTTCTGTTTCTTTCTCTCTGTTCATGTTAAGTAGGAAATGTGCTATGGTCACAACAAAGTTGGAAGGAGGCACACCTCACACAACAGGATAAAAACCCAATCATCACATTTCAGAAGCACAGAGACTTCTCAGTCTTAGCACATTGGCAGTTTCTCCTAGTGGTCACAAGCTGGCCTCCATAACACCAAGTTTTGTGCTATGAAGTCACAGGAAGAAGGCCATAATGGGAGGTTTTCTCTTTTGACTGACTGACTCTGTTGCTCCTCTCTGTCTCTCCTTCCATTTTTCCCTTCCTTCCTCTCTTTTATAATCCAAGAGAAAATTCTTACCTAATAGCCACAAATAAACTTACACTTATATTTTTTCAGCAAAAGTGAGTCAAGTGACTATCTTGGACCAGTTTCTTTTAGTTGTTTGTTTTTTGAGATAGGGTCTTGCTATGTAGCTCAGCTGGCCTAGAAATCACTGTTCTTCTGCTTCGGCCTTTTCAGTGCTGGGATTACAGGTGTGTACCAGTACTACCAGCTTTAGACCAGTTATTGACAATGATGAACTTTGGATCAATTATTCTTTTTTTTTTTTTTGGTCGGTCGTGGGGCTTGAACTCTGGGCCTGGGCGATGTCCCTCAGCTCTTCAGCTCAAGGCAAGCGCTCTACCACTTGAG
>NW_012277837.1:0-1577 GCF_000151885.1 Dipodomys ordii
AAAAAAAAAAAAAACCTGGGGATATAACTTGGTGGTAGAGCTTGTGCATAAGTTGTATATGTGGCTGTGTTCCATGCTGAACACTACGAAAACATTTTTTTAAGATGTCAACTTTATATAATGAATATATGGATTTTAAACTTTTCTTTTGGGAGTATATGAGTGTGAAGGGTGTGCTAAAGGAAAACTATGACGAGACAATTAGCAGATTTCTGTCTGAGGTTACAGTAGTTAGTGCCAGTGTGGGGGTTGATTGGGAAGGGGTTTAGAACTGATCCAGGGATCCATTGAGAAAACTGTTGTAGTGATGCAGTCTACAGATTATGATCTTATGGTTGTCACAGTCAGAATGGAGAAGGTTTAGAGAGATGTAAAATCTTGTGACAGTAGATAGAGTAGGACAAGGAGAGGTGTGGAATGATTTAGGTTTCTGACTAACACATGAGTGATGGATTGAGAACAATGCTTAGAACGAGTGGCAGCTTTGAGGGAGAAGATAATCGCTGAGCTGAGGTCCTTGTGGCACATTCAGGTAGAAAGAGTAGGAAGCCTGGTGCTCAAGATGGAGGCCTGGGTAATGATAGGGACTTGAGAACATTTGAAGTCAAGAGATAGAAGATTCATGGCAGCTGCTACTGTCGTATAGGTACTGTGTGCCAGGGAGAGTGAGGAACACTCACATTGGAAGGACGGCCAGAGAAAAGCAGGTAGGGAAGAGGGCAGAGAATGCATGAGAGAATTTAAAAAATGGATATTTGAATGGTTCTCACTGGTGGAAAAACTGTATCTAGATGAAGCCTTAGCTTCAGAGTCTATTTGATATTCACAAGCTGGAGTTGAATTTAGCATTCCCACCACATTTTTTCTGTGACCTTGGAGTTGTCTGCTCCTAGTCTCCCTGGATTTTAGCCTGGGATTAGGTGCCCTGGTCAGCCAGTGAAAGGCAGAGAAAAGGGTTTTGCTTTAATACCCTGAACTTCTCACCCTCTCTTCTGGCAGAGCTGGGAATGAATACTGACAGTGCGTATTTTCTCTTGGGCCCTGAAATACAAAGGACCTTGTCCTTCAGAGCTCTCATAGATGTCCTGGACAGGCCGTACTGCTTGGGACAGGCTGTTCTCACACGTACTTGACCCAAGACTCCCATTATGCACTTCAAAAGCTTTTTGAGATTGTTCTTCTTATTTATTATATTTTTCGGAGTCAGGATTGTTATTTTGCTCAGGCTGGCCTCAAATTTGAGATCTTTCTATCTCTACCTCCCAAGTGCTGGCATTGTAGGCATAAATCATCATGCCTAATGACTTTTTATGGAGTGGGCCAATACTGATGTTTGAATTCAAGGCCTTACCTTTGGCTGGGCAAGTTCTCTACCAATTGAGCCATGCCTTCAGCCCTTTATTCACTTCACTTTATTTATTTATTTTTGTTTTTGTCAGTCATGGGGCTTGAACTCTGGATCTGGGCGCTGTCCCTCAGCTATTCAGCTCAAGGCTAGCACTCTACCACTTGAGCCACAGCACCACTTCCGGTTTTCTGGTGGTTTATTGGAGATAAGAGTTTCACAGACTTTCCTG
>NW_012277838.1:0-1303 GCF_000151885.1 Dipodomys ordii
AGACAATGTCTCCTAAGCAGACATTAGTGCCTGAAGATGAAGCCATCTACGTCTGAGGTTTTATTTCTGGAAGCCTGAAATAAGAGGTGAATTTCGGGCTGGGAAGGTGGCTCAGTGGTAGAGTGCTTGCCTTGCATGCATGAGGCCCTGGGTTCGATTCCTCAGCACCACATAAGCAAAAAGCCAGAAGTGGCGCTGTGGCTCAAGTGGTAGAGCGCTAGCCTTGAGCTGAAGAGCTGAGGGACAGCACCCAGGCCCAGCGTTCAGGCCCCACGACTGGACCCAAAAAAAAAAAAAGAAGAAGAAAAAGCTAAGGAAGAGTGTCTAAGTCCTGAGCGTATGCCCCCAAACCATCACACACAAAAAGTACACTTGATCACAATATCATTTTCCCATGTTAGTGCATATTAGTTGGGCAATGTGGGAAGTTTTTGAGGTGATATTTCCATCCATATCTATAATATGCTTTGATCATTTTTATCCCCTCTGTTATTCTTCTTACCTCTAATTCTCTCCTCTTGCCCTTTAAAAAACTCTTTCTTGCTATTTTAAGTCAATTTCTGTATGACCTTTTAAAACATGCTTACAATGTACTTAGTCATATTCTCCCCCTCCCCCTCGCTTTCCCCTTCCTCTCTCCCACTCCTGGTCCCCCCTTCACATTCATATCTAGATTTTCCCTTAGATCTAGCTTCTGCATATGAGAAAAACATAATATTTGTCTTCCTGAGACTGGCTTATTTCATTAAAACCATGACCTCCCTTTCCATCCATTTATGGCTAATACTTGATATTGTATATATGCCACATTTTCTTTACCCATTCCTCTACTGATGGGTACCTTGGCTGATCACAGTGCCATTTGACTAAGGTTATTTGCAGCAAAAAGTCATTAGCAAATCTCATGTTTTTCTCTTTTTTCCTATACTTTAATCAGGTCTGTCCACCTGAAAGTTATGTAAATAATCTTGGAAGTACCATCTGGGCTTCCATTCTTAGCTAATTGAATTTTACCCCTAAATGGCTAAGTAATTTCATCAAGTGTCATCCAGGGCCTGGTAATATGTTCCTGGTTTCCATAGCAGCTGCTCTTTCCTTCCTCTTCCTTTTCTCAGTGGTGTCTGATACCTATTCTCTGTGAAGAAGAATGTGTAGAGTTGGGGTGATGACTCTTTTGGTGTCATTGGGCATGTCATTTTTTGTTTGTTTGTTTTTGGTTGGTCATGGGGCTTGAACTCTGGGCCTGGACGCTGTCCCTCAGCTCTTCAGCTCAAGGCGAGCGCTCTACCACTTGAGCTACAGC
>NW_012277839.1:0-3576 GCF_000151885.1 Dipodomys ordii
TTTTTTTTTTTGCATACTATCCAGAGCCTTGAACTCAGGGGCCTGGTCGCCGCCCTGAGCTTTTTCACCCAAGGCTGGTGCTCTACCACTTGAGCCACAGCTCCATTTCTGGCTTTTTGCTGGTTAATTGGAGAGAAGCATCTCACACACCAGCCTTCCATCTGGGCTGACTTTGAATCATGACCCCCAGATGTCAGCCTCTTATAGGTATCTTGGATTACAGGCATGAGCTGCCAGCACCTGACCCGCACCTGTGCGTGAAGAGGCACAGGATGGAGGGGCTTTCCTCCCGGGCGCCCAGCCCATGCCAGCCCTGCTCCGGGGAGGCTGGCACTAGGCAGCCCCCTCATGCACACGTGACCCCGCCACACCCTCAGCTGGCAGCCCCCCACCCCATCAGCACCTGTCAGAAGGGCCCAGGGTCCACGGCCCCCTTCTTAGCCCCTGCTCCCACGGGTTATGTCTCTGTGGGACGCACGTGCACACACACACACACACACACACACACACCAGCCCGCCCAGGCAGCACAGGTTGCTAAGGGCCTCCAAGCTGCTTCTGGGTGCCCTCATCATGAGAGCTCCTTCCTTCCTGCCCTGCACCACCTGCCACAAGCCCCGGCCTCAGCCTCTCAAGTTCAAAGCCAAACTCATTAACACCTCAATCCTCAACCCTCTCTGGCAGGACAGGACTAGAGCTAGGGTAAGGCATGCGTGGGCCAGGCTGGAACCTGTCTCTGAAGTCTGCTGTTGGATCATCATGCAAGTTTTCTGGCCTAACTTCAGTTTTTAAAAATAGTGCATGAAGCCAGGAGTTGGTGACTCATGCCTGTAATCCTAGCTCCTCAGGAGGCTGAGATCCAGAGGATTACAGTTTGAAGGCAGCCCAGGAAGAAAAGCCATGAGACTCTTAGTTCCAATTAACCAGCAAAGAGCCAGGCTAGAAACATGGCTCAATGGGCCCTGGTGGTTTATGCCTGTAATCCTAGCTACTCAGGAGATCCAAGGATCATGGTTCAAAGCCAGCCCAGGCAGGAAACTCCATGAGACTCTTATCTCCAATAAACCACTATAAAACCTGAAGTGGTATTGTGGCTCAAGTGGTAGAGTGCTAACCTTGAGCTGAAGAGCTGAGGGACAGCGCCCAGGCCCAGAGATCAAGCCCCACTAGCAACAAAAGGGGAAGGAGGGGGAGGAGGCGGAGACAGGGGGAGGGGCATGGAGCCTGGACACTCCCTCCTTCCCTCCTCCTCTCCATACCAGGCTCAGCCCAATCAATCTGACAGCAAGAAAGCCTCATCCAGCTCGAAGCAGAATGGCCGGTAAGGTAGGAGGGTTCGAGGGGCCTGTCTACCTTTCCCTCTTAGCACTCAGACAAGCAGCAGGGTTAGGCAAGCAGAGGGACGCCAGGGCCCCTTCTTCCAAGGGGGGCTTTTAGCTTGGTATAATCTCACAGCCAAGGAAAGAAGCAGGAGGCAAGCAGAGTCCTGAGCGCCCGCCCGGTCCCTGCCAGGGCTCCTGGCACCGGTCTCGGTCGCTGTGGGTCAGGACCGGCGCTGCCCACCCTGCCGCCGCACAGCGCAACGCAGCAGCCAGACTCCCCCAGGGAGCCGGGGCCAGACCCAGACCCAGGGCTGTGGTGGCCCAGGTAAGTGACTAGACCCCTCTGGGCAGGACACAGGGGAGCCAGTGGTGCGAGGATGGTCAGGGTCTAACCTCAAACACCCCCCCACACGCCAAAGAGAAGGGTTTAGGGGCCAAGAAGCACCCAGTTTTGAATGTGACAGGAACAATCAGACCCCAGGGCCAGGCAGCCGAGACAGAGGAGGGGAGGAGGAAGCCAGAGGCCTCCAGGGAGGGACAGGTGCAGGGGAGGGGGAGCTGACCTGTTCACTCGGACCCCGAGCGCGCCCTCCAGTGAGGGACCCCCCCGTGGGGTCAGATGCCCGCTGCCGGGGGAGCCGTACCCATGAGCTGGCAGGAGACGTCCGGGCATCTGTGTAGAGCAGGCAGGCACCCTGGCTGGCATGGCCAGCCCAGCCCCTGCCGCCCAGGCTCTGCCCCGCTGCCCAGCGCAGGGCTACGGCGCTCCCCGCTGGCCCCGCCGGGAGAGGCCGAAATCTCAGCTCTGCCCTGAGCCTGCCGCTGGCCAACGCTGGACACTCCCAGGAGTCCAAGGCTGGGCCCCACCCCCCCTGAGCCCCACCACGAAGAGCCATGCGGTCTGCCCCCACAGGGCTGGGGGGGCACTCTGCCATTCCAGGGGGCTGAGGGGAATGGGGGAGGGGCTCCCCCAACAGAGACAGGCTCCTCCCCAGCCTCACCCCACACTGAAAACCACGGTACCCCCCCCTTGCAATGTCCAGCCAACCAGTTACCTGGGCCCTGGGGGCCTGAGGGTCCAGAGGACCTGAAATCCAGGCGGCGGAGGGAGCTGGGGTGCGGCGGGCTGGGGAAGCGGCGTGTAACAAGAACCGTAACCGGAGCCGCAGCCGCAGCAGCATGAGTCAGCGAGGGTGGCAGGGAGCCGCGGACAGGCCGGGGAGGGGGTGTCTTTCTCAGAGACCCCCCACCATGGAACACAGACCCTCTCCTTCCTCTGGGACGGCACAGTAGACTCCGCCCTGCCCGGCCCTGCCGGGGAGCAGGCATTGCAGGGGTCTCTGGTGTCCCCTAGCTGGGCTCCTAAGCCGGTAAGAACCCCCCTCACCGGAGGGGGCACAGAGACATGGGTGGAGCCCCCCATGCCCAGCACGGAAGGAATGGAGTTCGGAAAGAGCCGGAAGCTGTAAAGCTGTATGTTGTAAGAGCGACCGCCTTAGGAAGGGACGGGGAAGATGCTCCACAGCTCAGGCCCCTCGGCGTAGACGGCGGCCTCCTCACGTCCCTCGGGTCTGCCAGAAGTCTCAGCAGACAGAGGGACAGCCGAGAGGAAGCAGCCTGGAGACCCGGCCTTCCGTGGGGACGGCCAGCACCTGCTGCACACCAAGGGCACGCACGACCACAATGCATCAGGACGCCTGCCTCCTTCCGTCCAGCCTCCCGGACAGCTCAGCAGATCACTGCTCAGGTGAGGAAACTGAGGCATCACAGGTGAGCGGGCCTGGCTTCGGACCAGTCCCCGTGGGGGGCAGAATTCAAATGCAGCAGGTCTCACTCACTTGGAACACCCTGGGGGGTGGGGTGCTGTTATTGTTTTTGGGGTTCACAGGAGGAAGCCAGGATAGCTAACAGCCAGGGGGCCCCGGAGCCTTGAAGGGAGCCGATGATGGGGTGAGATGCAAAATGCACCATCAATAGCTTGAGGTGGGGTCCCCGCCTCATCTTGGTCCCACAGGCCTGGTGACCAGCACATGGGCCGTGAAGACTCCTGGGACCTGAAACCTGGGGTCCCGTGTGTGCAGCGTGGGCACCCATGGTGGGTGTTCGGGGCGTGGGCCGCCCTCGGCAAGTGCCCTACAAGGAGGGCATCAACAGTGCTTTGTTTTTTTTTTTTTTTTTTTTGCATACTATCCAGAGCCTTGAACTCAGGGGCCTGGTCGCCGCCCTGAGCTTTTTCACCCAAGGCTGGTGCTCTAC
>NW_012277840.1:0-1259 GCF_000151885.1 Dipodomys ordii
CGGGCCTGCCCGCCGTGCCCCGGGGCCTTCGCCGCCCGGAACCGAGGGGGCAGGATCCCCCGACACCCCCCACCCCCATCCGGCCCCGCCCCACCGAGCGATCACCCAGCCGCCCAGCAGGCCGAGATGTGAGGATCGGGGTTCGAAGCCAGCCTCTTCCCCCCGCCTGCCACCTCCGGCGGGACAACCAGAAAAGTCCGAATGGGAGCCGCGGCTCAAGTGGTGGAGCGCCCGGGGTTTCCCCGACCTGGGGAAATCCCCCCTGCTGGTCTGAGAACCGAGCGGGAAGCTAGTTACGAAGGGCGTGGTGGCCCAGGCCGGCCCCGGGGTTCCGGGATCACAGACGCAAGGGTCTAATTTCGTGCTGGGACGGGGCTTGAACCCCTTTATCGGCGTGATCCCCCGGCCCCTAGCTTTGGGACCTTTTTGTTGTTAATGCTGTATGAAAGACCAGTGAACAATTGGAAGTTAGATTCTATTCTCCGACACTAGCTGCGGGACATGTCCAGTGGGGTGGTCCTGCCCTGCCAGGACACAAGGCTGGCTGGACTCCCAGTTCCGCCAGATTTCTGGGTCTGTGACCTCGCGCAAAAGGTTCTTCAGCACTTACCTATCTTCATCCTGTACTTGATGTTTATCTTTCAGGGCAAGCTCTTTGATTCCACCATAGCCGATGAAGGAACATGGACTTTGGGTAAGAAAAACAGTAAGATTAATTTTGAGGCGAAATTTAGTATCTTCTTCCGCTTTTTGTACAGTCTTATTTATTATTATTATTATTGGTGGTGGTGGCGATAGTGTTGGTCGTGGGGCTTGAACTCTGGGCCTGAGCTCTGTCCCTCAGCTCTTCAGCCCAAGGCTAGTGCTCAACCTTGAGCCACAGAGCCACTTCTGGTTTTCTGGTGGTTTATATTGGAGATAAGAGTCTTACAGACTTTCCTGCCTGGGCTGGCTTTGAACCGTGATCCTCAGATCTCAGCCTCCTGAGTAGCTAGGATGACAGGTGTGAGCCACTAGCACCCGGCTGTACGAAGTCTTTTTGTAGCTATGAAAGATATAGACATGGGTTGAAAACGATGGACTAATCACAGTTGCCTAGTAGATTTTGAAAAATAAAAAGAAGATAAAGTGATGGACTGATTTCTTTGTAATTTTTTTTTTTTAGAGGATAGAAAAATGGTCCGCATTGTTCTTACAAAGACAAAGAGAGACGCAGCCAACTGTTGGACTTCCCTTCTAGAATCTGAATATGCCGCTGA
>NW_012277841.1:0-1552 GCF_000151885.1 Dipodomys ordii
ACTCCCACCAACAATGTAGTAGGGTTCCCTTTTGGCCACATCCCCTCCAGCATCTGTTGTTATTAGATGTCTTGATTATAGCCATTCTAACTGGGGTGAGGTGTGCAGAGCACATGGGCAGCAAAGATGGCGCTGAGAGGGAGTTGAGTGGGCAGAGCCCAACTTACTGTACAGCACATGGGCAGCAAAGATGGCGCTGAGAGAGAGTAGAGTGGGCAGAGCCCAATTTGCCTTACCATCAGTGTGTAACCAGTCCGCGAAGGCTTAGGTACATGATAGGGTGTGACCTTGACAGTGATTGGTTCCTCTTCCTCCCTTGCCATGCCACCCGCCCTTTTTGGCTTTAAAAAGGGCTGCTCTCTGTTAATAAAGGAGTTTTCTACCTGCTGGATGTGGTTCCCCGCTGTGTCTGATTGTCTCCGGGGCTGAGGGAGGCTGGGGAATGGGCCAGCTCTGCACTTACCTTTCCTCGGACCCCTCCCATCTTTCGTGGGATGGACAAAGACCCAACAGAGGTGGAACCTCAATGTTGTTTATTGGAGATAAGAGTTTCCTAAACTTTCCTGCCTGGACTGGCTTTGAACTGTGATCCTCAGACCTCAGCCTCCTTAGTAGCTAGGATTATGAGCCACTGGCGTTGGGCTCTCTCTTCTTTGTTTCTTTCTTTTTTCTCTCTTTCTTTCTTTTTTTCTCTTTCTATTTTCTCTCTTTCTTTCTTTCTCTTTCTTCTTTCTTTCTCTCTTTCTTTTCTTTTCTCTTTCTTTCTTTTCTCTTCCTTCCTTCATTTTCCCTTCCTTCCTTCCCTTCTTTTCTTTCTCTCTCCTTCCTTCCTTCCCTCCTTACCACTCCCTCCCTCCCTCCCATCCCTCCCACTTTCCCTCTTCCTTCCTTTCTTCCTTCTTTCTTCCTTCCTTTTTTTCCTTCTTTCGTTTTGGTGTTAGTCCTGAGGCTTGAACTCTGGACCCATGTACTGTGCTTATGCTTTAATTTTGCTCAAGGCTAGTGCTCTAGCACTTGAGCCACAGCTCCATTTCTGGATTTGGGGTGTTTAATTGGACATAAGAGTCTCATGGACTTTATGTCCCGGGCTGGCTTCAAATGTAATCCTCCTATCTGAATCTGCTGTGTAGCTAGGATTACAGGCATGAGCCACCTGCACCCAGTTTGTTTGCTTGAGGTTCATTTCACTTTGAAAATTGGAAAAATAACTCTGCCCTTGAACCCACAGTGACAGAACTTGGATCTTCCTGTGCTATTTACCACGTGTACAACCTCCAACAACTTGTTAAACTCTGAAACCCTTTCCTCTACCAGAGAGGTTGAATGACAGTAATCAACATCATAAGAGCAGGTATAGAGGTTAAAGGCCACCACCTTAAATCATGACTGGCAAGAAAGAGCCTCAATAAATGCCTTCTTTTTTTTTTGACGGGGGGGGGTGTTGGGGTTCTGGTCGTGGGGCCTGAACTCTGGGCCTGGGCACTATCCCTCAGCTTTTCAGCTGAAGGCTAGCACTCTACCACTTGAGCCACAGCGCCACTTCCGGCTTTTT
>NW_012277842.1:0-1106 GCF_000151885.1 Dipodomys ordii
GGCTTGAACTGAGGGCCTGGGTGCTGTCCCTGAGCTCTTTTGCTCATTGCTAGGGCTCTACCACTTTGAGCCACAGCTCCACTTCTGGTTTTCTGGTGGTTCATTGGAGATAAGACTCTCACAAACTTTCCTGCCTAGGCTGGCTTTGAACCATGATCCTCAGATCTCAGCCTCCTGAGTAGCTAGGATTACAGGCGTGAGCCATCAGTGCCCTGTGCTTTTGTAGATGTTGTTCTAGTCCTAGCAGTTGAATTCAGGAACTGGCCACTTGAGCAAACAAGCACAGGGTTGGTGCTGTAGCACTTGAGCCACAGCTCCACTTTCAGCTTTTTTGCTGTCTAGTTGGAGATAAGAATCTTGTAAGCTTTCCTGCTAGGGCTAGCTTCAAGCCATGAGCCTCTAGGAGTCAGCATCCCAAATAACTAGGATGATAGGCACGATCCACTTGTGGTACTGGGGATGAATCTGGGGTCTTGCACATGCTAGACAAGTACTGTACCTGGAACCAACCTCTGTACAGAGATTATACACAAGATATATTTGTTTGAATAGGTGTGGCATAAGGATACAGAAGAAAGCTAGTAAGTGAAATCTGGATTGATATCTTGCTGATTTTTCCAATAATCTTTGGTGAGTTTTAACTTAGTTGCTAGCTTTCAAAAACCGAGAAATTTCAAAAATCCTTGTAAGTCGTGTGTGTGTGTGTGTGTGTGTGTGTGTGTGTGTGTGTGTGTGTGTGTGTGTGTGTGCTGTCCCTGAGCTACTTCTGCTGCTTTTTCTTCTTTCTTCCTCTTCTCAAGGCTAGCACTCTCCCACTTGAAACAAAAGAATCTCACAGACCTTCCAGCCAGGGCTGGCTGTGATCCTCAGATCTCAGCCTCCTGGGGATGCTAGAATTGCAGATGTGAGCAGGCACAGGTGGCTCACGCCTGTAATCCTAGCTATTCAGGAGGCTGAGATCTGAGGATCATGGTTCAAAGCCAGCCCAGGCAGGAAAGGCGTGAGTCTCTAATCTCCAATAAACCACCAGAAAACCAGAAGTGGTGCTGTGGCTCAAGTGGTAGAGCGCTAGCCTTGAGCTGAAGAGCTGAGGGACAGTGCCCAGG
>NW_012277843.1:0-1400 GCF_000151885.1 Dipodomys ordii
ATGGGCAGGATAATGCGTACATTTCTTACCAAGCATTGCAGCCTCCTCCTTTGTTTACCCTTCACATCCCTTCCCAGCCTCCCCCCTCCCCCCCATAGTTCTTTTTTTAAAGGTGTTTCATACATACTTTACAAGAACTCTACCATTGAGCTAGATCCCCAGCCTTATGGTAACTTTTTGACTGTAAGTTATAAAAGATAGAGAAGAGTTAATGTTTTTGAATATTCAGAGAGAAAAATGGAACTATCCTATGTATTTAACAACCTTTCTTTTTGTTGGTTTCCTTACATTCTGAAGCATGTGATGTTTGTAAAGTTGTAGTAGTGGTAGGTCAATGTATGCCTATTTTGATGAGAGGAATTGGAATTGCAACCCTCTAGAATAAAAAAAGAAAAAATTGGAAGCCAGGCACCAGTGGCTCACACCTGTAATCCTAGCTACTCAGGAGGCTGAGATCTGAGAATCATGATTTTAAGCTAGCCCAGGCAGGAATGTCCATGAGACTTTTTTTTTTTTTGGGGGGGGTGGTCATGGGGCTTGTACTCTGGGCCTTGGGCGCTGTCCCTCAGCTCTTCAACTCAAGATGAGCACTCTACTACTTGAGCAACAGCGCCATTCCGGTTTTCTGGTAGCTTACTGGAGATGAGTCTCACGGACTTTCCTGCCCGGGCTGGCTTTGAACCACAACCTTCAGATCTCAGCCTCTTGAGTAGCTAGGATTACAGGTGGGAGCCACCAATGCCCGGCATTCCGTAGTCCAAGAGACTCTTATCTCCAATAAAGTACTAAAACAAACAGACAAACAGAAAATTGGAAGTGGTGCGCTGTCTCAAGTGATAGAGTGCTTGCCTTGAGCAAAAGAAGCTCAGTGACAGTGCCCAGGTCCAGAATTCAAGCCCCAGAACTAATTTTTTTTCTAATTTTTTTATTAATGTTTTCTGACACCTTTTTTTTAAAAATTGGGTTAGCATTATATCCTCTTAAACATGGGTATGCCTTATAAATAAGTAATAGCACTTGGTGTGTGTGTGTGTGTGTGCTTGTACTTGTCACTTGGCTTTTTTGCTTTTGACTGCTATTCTACCACTTGAGTCATTACGTACTGTTCTTCCATATGCCTTTTTTTTTTTTTTCTTCGGGTCATGGGGCTTGAACTCTGGGCTTGAGCACTGTCCCCGCACTCTTCAGCCCAAGGTGAGCTCTCTACCACTTGAGCCACAATGCCTCTTCTGGTTTTCTTTCTTTTTTTTTATAGTAATCAACAGGTTTTATTTTCCTAGAATTGAAATCATCTACTGGTTTTCAGAGCTAAACTTCGAAAGCTACAGGCAGCAATTTTTCATCAGAGCCCAAGAAAGAGGCAGGGGTAAGAGAGGAGAGATGAAAGAGGCATAGAAAAA
>NW_012277844.1:0-2305 GCF_000151885.1 Dipodomys ordii
GCTCAAGTGGTAGAGCGCTAGCCTTGAGCTGAAGAGCTGAGGGACAGCGCCCAGGCCCAGAGTTCAGGCCCCACAACCAGCAAAAAAAAAAAAAATTGCTTAGGGATAGCACCTAGGTCTTGAGTGAGTTCGAGCCCAAGACCGAAGGGAGGAGAGGATAGCCTTGTGGTTCTGGTCTTCTCTGCAAGACAATATTCCCCTTCTAGAGCTGGCAGGCTGATGTCAGAGATGTGGCTGGAACTTTTTGCCTGGCTTGGAGTCAGTTTGGGGGAGCTTGAGTGAAAGAAGACTCCTCTCTTTCTGCCTCCAGGCAGCACTCGAACCAGCAGGCAGAAGAGCATATTAAAAGGAGAGAGAGAGAATTTGGTCAGATTCCTCCACTGCTTAAATCTCTTGGGTGCTGTAAACCCATTAGATTTAACTGGCACATACAGAACACTCTACCCAGCAGCCACAGAATATCTTTCCTTCTCAATACATGTGGAACATTCTTCAAGATAGATCATATATTTCAGGCCACCTAACAGTCTCAACAAACTTAAAGGACTGAAATCCTATGAAATATCAACCAAAAAAGAAAGAAAGAAAGAAAGAAAACCTGACATCAAGAAACAGACTCTCTACTTTAAGAAGCCAGCTAAACTGGGCGCTGGTAGCTCATGCCTATTATCCTAGCTACTCAGGAGGCTGAGATCTAAGGATCGTGGTACAAAGCCAGCCCTGGCAGGAATGTCTGTGTGACTCTTATCTCCAGTTAACTACCAGGAAAATTGGAAGTGGCACTGTGGCTCAGGTGGTAGAGCACTTAGCTTGAGCTGAAGAGCTCAGGGACAGTGCCCAGTCCCAGAGTTCAAAACAAAAAAACCTGCCAAATATTAGTTTAATTAAACCCAAAGCCAGCTGAAGAGAGAAAACAAAGGTTAGAGTGGAGATAAAAGAGAACAGAAAAACAATCAAGAGAACCAGTGAAAATAAAAGTTGCTTCATTGAAAAGATCAATAAAGTTGGCAAACATTTTAGCAAAATGAGATATTAGAAAAAAAACAGAATTCAAAGTGGAGACATTACTATTGACCTTGCAGAAATAAAAAGAATTCTGAGAGAACACTATGTTCCAAAAAACTAAGCAGATGAAAGAGACAAATTCCTAGAAGCACACAAAATTGCCAAGACTGACTCAAGGAAAAATAGAAAATCTTAACAGATTTACAATAAATTGTCAATCAAAAATTTTTAGACAAAGAAAAGCCTAGGAGCTGGGAAGGTGGCTCAGTGGTAGAGTGCTTGCCTTGCATGCATGAGGCTGGGTTCGATTCCTTGGCACCACATAAGTAAAAAGAAAAAAGCCGGAGTGGCACTGTGGCTCAAATGGTAGAGCGTTAGCCTTGAGCTGAAGAGCTGAGGGACAGCGCTCAGACCCAGAGTTCAGGCCCCATGACCAGACCCCAAAAAATAAAAAGACTAGGACCAGATGGTTTCATTGGTGAATTTTACACCAAGCATATAAAAATATACCAATTCTTCATAAACATTTCCCCAAAAAAAATTGAAGAGGAAGAAATACTTGCTTTTTGAGGTGAGACCTGATATGAAAGATATCACTAGAAAACTATAAGTTATATTACTTTGTGAATATAGATGCGAAATTCCCCCAATGAAATACTAGCAAACAAAACCCAACAGTATATCAAGAGGAATATATGCCAGAACCAAGTGATATTTGTCCAGGAAAGCAAGGTTGGTTCAAGAGAAGAAAATCAAGCCAGAGGTACCAATTTGATTGAAGGGAAAAAAGCCACACAATCATCTCAACTGATAAAGAAAAAGGCCAACACCTATTCAATACTCTTTCCTTCCTTTTTTTTTCTTTTTTCCCAGTCTTGAGGCTTGAACTCTAGTCTTGGGTGCTGTCTCTGAGCTCCTTTTTGCTTAAGGTTAGTGCTCTACCACTTGAGCCACAGCACCACTTCTGGCTTTTTCTGTGATTAATTGGAGATAAAAGTCGCATGGACTTCCCTGCCCAGGCTGAATTCGCATTGCCATCCTCAGATCTCAGCCTCCTGAGTAGCTAGGATTACTGGCATGAGCCATAAGTGTTTGGCTTCCAATACTGTACATTTTCATTATAAAAATACTCAGCAAGACAGAAATGAAAGAGACTTTCCTTAAAATGATTTTTTTTATTTTTTTAATTGTAAAGATACTATACAGAGGGTTACAGTTACATGAGTGAGGTAATGAGTACACTTCCTCTTGAACATTGTTACCCCCTCCATTGTTTTCCCCCTACCATCCCCTCCCTCCC
>NW_012277845.1:0-2345 GCF_000151885.1 Dipodomys ordii
GGCTTTTTTCTTTTTGCTTATGTGGTGCTGAGGAATCGAACCCAGGGCCTCATGCATGCAAGGCAAGTGCTCTACCACTGAGCCACCTTCCCAGCTCCAAGATCTAACATTTTCATTGTTGTTGTTGTTTGGTCAGTCATGAGGCCTGAACTCTGTGTCCCTCAGCTCTTCAGCTCAAGGCTAGTGCCCTAGCCACAGTGCCATTTCCAGCTTTTTTCTGCTTATGTGCTGCTGAGGAATCGAACCCAGGGCCTCATGCATGCAAGGCAAGCATTCTACAACAGAGCCACCTTCCCAGCCCCATTTTCATAGATTTTTTAAAATTTATACCATACCCTGGTATCTCACGCCTGTAATCCTACCTATTCAGGAGACTGAGGATCATGGTTCTGAGCCAGTCCAAGTAGGAAAGCCTATGAAACTCTTCAATTAACTACCAAAAGCCAAAAGTGAAGCTGTGACTCAAGTGGTAGAACATCAACCTTGAGTGAAAAAGCTAAGGGACAGCACCCAGGCCCTGAGTTCAAGCCCCAAGACTGGCACCAAAAAATTAATAAAAATTTGTATAATGCTGTCCACTAGAGAAGCATTCCATGAAGGCAGGGATAGATAGATAGATAGATAGATAGATAGATAGATAGATAGATAGATAGATAGATAGATAGATAGGATAAAATATGCTTATATATGATATATATAAAATATATTTTGCACATATATATTATTTTTTTGCCAGTCCTGGGGCTTGAACTCAGGGCATAGACACTGTCCCTGAGCATTTTGCTCAAGGCTAGCACACTACCACTTGAGCCACAGCACCACTTCCAGCTTTTTCTCTGTAGGTGGTACTGAGGAATTGAACCCAGGGCTTCATGCATGGTAGGCAAGCACTCTATCACTAATCTACATTCTCAACCCCATGACAGGGATTTTTGTCTGTTATATTGCTTGTGGTTGCCAGGACAGAACTGGCATATAGTCAGTGCTCAGGAAATATCTGTTGGCTGAATATTTTGTGTACTCCTATCAGTAACATTGGACAAGGCCAAAGGTTTAGGGTTTTTAAAAATACAGCTCTTCTGTTTTAACAATACACAACCTTGGGACTCTAAAATTGCCTTTGATCCAGTGTTCACTATAAAACAGAAGGTAAAAACAGAGAATGAGTCAACCAGACCAGGAGTAGATTTTAGTTCAGTCACTTCTCTGTGTGACCGTGGGAAACCAGTGCATTCTTCTGAGCCTTGTCTGTGAGTAAATACTCCTCAGAGTTGTCATAAAACTTAGCTGAGCACAGTCACTACTAAATGATGAGCATGTCTTAGGTGCCCAAAAGCAGAATCCAAAGCCAGGCTCCAGTTGCTCTCACGTATAATCCTAGCTGTGAGGGGACTGCAAGCAGGAGGATTGTGGTTCAAAGCCATCCCAGGAAGAACAAGTCACAGAAACCCTTCTCAACACGCAGCTAGTCTCAGTAGGATGTGCCTGTCATCCCAGTTTCCGTAGAGGGCTGAGATTGGGAGGGTGATGATGCCAGGCCTGCCCAGGCAGACAAGTTTTTATTTTTCTTGTGCATATTCTGAGGCTTGAACTCAGGTCCTGGGTGCTGTCTCTGAGCTTTGTGCTCAAGGTTAGTGCTCTACCACTTGAGCCATAACTACTCGTCTGGCTTCTTTTGTGGTTAATTGGAGAAAAGAGGCTCATGGACTTTCCTGCCAGGTTAGTTTTAAACCATGATCCTTAGATCTCAGCCTCCTGAGTAGCTAGGATTACAGACGTGAGCCGGCACCCAGACAGGCAGAAATGTTGGTGACTCTATCTTCACGGAAGGGAAGTTGAACATGGTGGCATGCACCTGTGATCCCAGCTACAACAGGAAGCCTAAATGTAGATAGATTGATGCTCAGGTGCAAGCCATAGCAGGAAGAGGGCCCAGTCATAAAAATAACCTGTAAGGTGGGAAGGGGCGGGAAACCGCTGGGAGCCAGATACCAGTGGTTCAGGCCTATAATCCTAGCTACTCAGGAGGCTGAGGTTTGAAGTTTGAAGCCAGCTTGAGCAGACAAAGAGAATCTTACCCAATTTAACCCACAAAAAACCAGAACTGGGACTGGAAATGTAGCTTAGTGGTAGAGTGCTTGCCCTAGCATGCATGAATCCCTGGGATCAATTCCTCAGTACCACATAAACAGAAAAAACCAGAAGTGGTGCTGTGGCAGAGTGCTAACCTTGAGCAAAAAGAAACTCAGGGGGGCTGGGAAGGTGGCTCAGTGGTAGAGCACTTGCCTTGCATGCATGAGGCCCTGGGTTCAATTCCTCAGCACCACATAAGCAGAAAAAGCTGG
>NW_012277846.1:0-1516 GCF_000151885.1 Dipodomys ordii
CACACACACACACACACACACACACACACACACACACACACACACACAGCAGTGAAAGACAATGTAAAAGATTGATACTGATTAACCAAACAAGAGACCTGATGTATTGATTAGGGAAGAAACCAGGTCTGCGATTTTCAAAGTAAGTTTTTATGTAGATTTCCCAGACATAAATAGCATGGGTACATTGCTATAAAATGGAGATATATATATAATAATAAGCATAGTGGTTAACATTGCATTACAAGTTATTTTAATTTCTCGGCTCATCTGAATTTTCCTATTTTATATAAGCAGTTGAATTTTTACTTTTTTTTTCATAAATAGAAATCCTGTCCTATCTCTTCACCAACGGGGGAAAAACACAAAACTTGGAGGCAAAGCGTCTGGATATTTGATTTCCCTAAGGACTCCTGACAAGGCAGAATGACACATCCCCGCACCCCACAGACGGCCAGAAAGACAAGCTTTGAGCAAGGCCCCCTGTGTGACCCCTGCCCAAAGAACTGTAGGGTCCCCTGGAAACAGCCGAGCTGGCCAGAGCAAGACAGAGGTGTTCCCCCTAATGCTGTGACCCCGCTAGACTCAGTTCCCTCCACTGAGAAAAGAGGTGCTGGAGGAGCATGGCGTGTTTGTTGCTGAGGGCCAGCTGTGACCCCCCCCCCCGGGGGAGGGAAGCCTGGTGGCCCTCGTGGCCCTGCTAGAAGGTGAAGGGTCCTGCCGCTTGCTGCGTCCGCCCGCTTGCCAGCCCTGTCATCACACAGCGTCCGCCTGTCCACAGGCACACGTTTCCACGGCAGATCCTACACGCAGGCTGTGGAGTTGGAACCCTCGCCACAGGACCGTGACCGGGCCTGTGCGCTTTGAAGAAGGTCTCGTTTCACAGGTCACTGAGAAGACTCAAGGAGACAGTGGTACAAGGAACCAACAATACCTGGGGTTGAGCGGGTGCCTGTGGCTCACGCCTATGCCCCCAGCTACTCAGGAAGCTAAGATCTGACGAGCAAGGTTCAAGGCCAATCCAGGACAGTGGAGCTGTGGCTCCAGTGGTAGAGCACCAACCTTGAGCAAAAAAGCTCAGGGACAGTGTCTAGGCCATGAGTTCATGCCCCAGGACCAGAAATGAAGAAAGAAAGAAAGAAAGAGGGGGGGGGAGGGAAGGAGGGAAGGAGGGAGGGAGGGGGAGAGGGAGAGAGGGTGAGAGGGAGGGAAGGAGGAAGGAAGGAAAGAAGGGAGAGAGAGGAAGGAAGAAAGGAAGGAAGGAATGAACGAATGAATGAAGGAGGGGAGGGAAGGAAGGTAGGTAAAGGGAGGTTTAAAAGCTCAAATTCTGCTGTTTTCAGAAGTAGGGAAGAATAAATTATCTCTGGATGGGGGGGGTGGGCTGGAACAGGCAGCCTGCATTTCTGCAGTAACTGTTCATGCCCCCCCATGTGTGGTGCTGGAGGCATGGTGCAGCAACAAGGACGATGACAGGAAGTGGCGTGTGCACATGAGCAAGGACGATGACAGGAAG
>NW_012277847.1:0-1634 GCF_000151885.1 Dipodomys ordii
GAAGGGTAAACAAAAGGAGGAGGCTGCAATGCTTGGTAAGAAATGTACGCATTATCCTGCCCATGTAATTGTAACCCCTCTGTACAGTATCTTCACAAATAAAATAAAATAAAATAAATGCTTTTTTATAGAACTAAACTTAAGAAGGCCATATTTCCTGTCTTTTCAGGGGTTTATTTGTTTATTTATTTATTTTTGTGGTTCTAGAGATCAAACCCAGAGCCTTGGGCATGTCAGGCATGAAGTCTAACATTGAGCTAAAACCCACTAGTTTCTTACTAAACAACAGCCTGAGGCTGCTGGCCATTTTCAAAAAAAGCATTCTTTGAACATTAAGAAAAACACACCTAGTAATTGCATTTCTAATTTAATTTCCATTCCTTAAACACAAAAACAAGGCACCTTAAAAGATGTTCATAAAACTACAGGTTTCTGATCCAGAAAATTCTTCAGTCCTAGCCAGCCCTATTTCCTTCTTTCTGATCAAACTATCCCAGCATGCATTAGCAAATCCAGGCTCTAGGCATTTAGCTTCCTTCCCTTCATCTCTGTGCAGAACAGGTGCCTTGTGTTGCTCAGGCTTGAGCCTATTCCACTGACTCACCTTTTGGGGGGGGGATTATTAAATAATTGTACAAAGAAGTTACAATTCCATAGTCAGGTAATGAGTACAGTGCATTTTGATCAATGTCATTCTCTCCCATTTTCCTCCTCCCATCCCTACCCTTCTATTTTTATAAAGTGCACAAAATAATGAGTGCATTTGCTAACCCTTCCTCTCTTCATTTGTGTCTGAATCACCTTTTAAAATCAGGTTCCCTACCAGCTATTGAGCACCTGCCACATTCAGCACCACAGTGGCCCAGAGTTCACAAAGATAGTCTAGACATGGTATATATAAGCACTGAGTCCACAGTCCAGCTAAGGAATCCCTCCAGGAATGGATCTTAAAGCATAAGAACCATTCTTCCTGCTAAGGCCTATCTAACAGTCCACCTAGACCTGTGGGGCCACTCCCTGAATCCTAAGCATGATTCATTTGGGAACTTATCACTTACTTGTGGAAAGTAAAAATATATTTAAAAATCAATTTCATAGAAGACTGTGGATTGGTGGTTCCTGAGCCTGGTGAAGAAAGAAGAAAGGAACATGCTGATATTTGTTAAGGGGCATCAAAAGGGAGAGAAGGAATTCATTCTGGTGTTCTATACAAAGAAAGGTAACTCTAGCCTACAATAATCTATAATATATTTCAAATGGCTAGGAGGATGCATAAGTTCCCAAGACATAGAAATGATTGTTTGAAGAAATGGAAATATGTGTTACTTTGATTTAGTTATTACACAGTGTACACACGGATAGAATTCTCATATACTCTAGATGCTATGGGTAGCGTTCATGCCTATCATTCCTGAGACTTTGGGCTCCATCTCCAGCATCCCTGCCCAAAAGAAGAAGGGAACCCTATTGCATTGTTGGAGTGTAAACTTGTTCAACCACTTTGGAAAGTAGTATGAAGGTTCCTCAAAAGACTCCACATAGAGCTCCCCTATGACCCAGCAATCCCATTTTTGGGCATTTACCTGAATGATCACAAACAAGACCATACTAAAGCTACCAGCACAACTATGTTT
>NW_012277848.1:0-1656 GCF_000151885.1 Dipodomys ordii
GAGCCACAGCGCCACTTCCGGCTTTTTTCTTTTTGCTTATGTGGTGCTAAGGAATCAAACCCAGGGCCTCATGCATGCAAGGCAAGCACTCTACCTTCCCAGCCCCTTTCCTTCCTTTTTGTGTGTGCCCATAGTGGAGCTTGAACTCAGAGCCTTATGGTCAGTCTCACTTGGCTTTTTTCTCACAGCTGTCTCTCTTCACTTTAGCCATACCTCTACTTCTAGTTTTTGTTTGTTTTGGTTTGGTTTTTTTTGTTGTTGTTATTTTTGTTCCTGGGGCTTGATTTGATTCTCAGCTATCAGCCTTCTGAATAGCTATGATTACAGGTGTGACCACTGGTTCCTGGCCTGGAAATACAAAAGTTGGAAATAATTACTAAATAGATGTTATTTAAAGCCAGGAGATTGGATGGAATTATTTAGGGAATAAAAATTAAAAAGAAGTGTAAGTACTGTATCCTGAAGTGCTTCAACATATAGAAGTTGAGAGAGCAGGGCCGGGAATGTGGCTTAGTGGCAGATAGTGCTTGCCTAGCATTCATGAAGCCCTAGGTTCGATTCCTCAGTACACATAAACAGAAGAAGCCAGAAGTGGCCCTGTGGTTCAGTGGTAGAGCGCTAGCCTTGAGCTGAAGAGCTGAGGGACAGTGCCCAGGCCCAGAGTTCAGGCCCCACAACCGGATCCCCCTCCCCCCCCAAAAAAGAAAAGAAATGCAAGAGATGCTTGGTGTGGACACTTTTCCCCACAACTGAAGAGGTTCAGGAATTTGTGGCCAGTCTGAGAAACACAGTAGACCCTGTCTCAGAAAACTAACTTAAAAAAAAATTGTAGGCAAGACATGGTGTTACTTGCCTGTAATCCCATCTACTTGGAAGTTGGAAATGAGTAGGATCAAAGTTCAAGTGTAGCCTAGGCAAAAAGTTAACAATACCTTCATCTCACAAAACAAGTCAGGTGTGATAGTACATACCTTCAATCCCACCTACACAAGAAGTATAAGTAGGAGGATTGTGGTCTGAGGTTGACCCTGGGCAAAAATATGAGACTCTATCTGAAAAATAATTAAAGCAAAAAGTAGCCAGAGGACATAATAATAGAGTGCCTACCTACTTAACACAAAGCCCTGAGTTCAAACCCATATGCCACCAAAATATAAATAAAATATTAATAAATTAACATTAAGACTTTATAAAGGTTAAATATGTTTTAATCCAAACTGTAAAACTTATGCATCTATATTCTATAATTTAATATAGGAATTCGTTAGCATGTTAAGAATCATCCTTACTTGTATTTACTATTTCTATTTCTGAGAAGTTTTAAATTCTGTCTTTAATGTCTGTAGTCATAATAAAACAATAGTATATTTTCAGAGTCTGGAATTTAAATAAATTGTCATATATGCAGATGAAACTGTGGAAAGTTGTAGTAAACTTCCTTTAAATGTCACACAACATTTTTGACAATGAGAGGCTGTCTCCACCCCCGTGGGTGTCCTCTCATTTCCCAGGAAATTAGAACAATTATCTGTGCCAAAAGCAGAACATACTTGGAAGTTCAATCTGTCTGGGAGAAATGATAGCAAAAAAGTATATTGTATCTAATGTTTTTGAAAAATTAACTGCAGGCGAGATGGCTGCAGTTTAAGAACTAGG
>NW_012277849.1:0-2067 GCF_000151885.1 Dipodomys ordii
CTCTACCACTTGAGCCACAGTGCCACTTCCGGCTTTTTTTCTTTTTGCTTATGTGGTGCTGAGGAATCGAACCCAGGGCCTCGAGCATGCAAGGCAAGCACTCTACCCCCTTCCCAGCCCCTGGTTTTATTTTTATTGTGTGTGCAGGAGTCACAAATGAAAACACCAAGGCAAATGAAATAAAAAAGTGAAATGGGAAGTGGGCATAAGCCAGTAGGGAATGGTAGCAACTGTGGTGAACATACTGAATACATGTTCATTTAAAGGGTGGAGTTGTTCTTCAAGTTCTTAGTGAATGTGGGTGCAATTTAGCTACAGGTCCCTATTTTAAAAGGTGCTCCAGAATGAGGATTTCCATGTGAACTATACTTATTGGTTGGTTGGTGGGTTTTTGTGGTCCTAGGGTTTGAAATTATGTTTTTGATATTTAAATGTTGGCAACTAAAACAAATAAAAAAAAGAACACCCCACTGAGTAGGCCAAACAGAACTTATCTGCAAACTTATCTGGCCTTGGGCAGCCTGCTTTGCCCTTTAGTTTGCAGACTGAGCCCTGTGGTTTGCAAAGTTGTTTGGGCTGCTGGTTATGAGCTAGTTTTTTTTTAGATGAGGATGGCTGATCTGTTTTGTCATTATTTATCGTTCCTTATATACACACTATATTTTGTGTACATAGGATATTTCATAATAAAAACAGACAGGCGAGTTGACAGGCACTTTATTTTAGAGCTGCCTGACTTTCCAACCATGTAGACATTTTCCTTTCCACTTACAAGTTTGATTCTTCTTTTTTGAAGGTGGGGAGAAGGGTGGTACTGATGCTTGAACTCAGGGCCTGAGTGCTGTCCCTTACCTTTTTTGTTCAAGGCTAGCCTTCTATCACTTAAGGCAGTTTCTTCACTTTTAGCTTCCCCCCCCTCCCCCCCTGGTTAATTAGAGGTAGGCATCTCACAGCCTTTTCTGCCAGGACTGGCTTTGAACTGAAATTCTCAGATCCCAGCCTTCTGAATAGCTAGGACTATAGGCGTGAACCACTTGTGCTTAGCCAAATTTCATTCCTTAAAGTTATTTACCTTGAGCTGGGTGCTGGTGGCTCATGCTTGTCATCCTAGCTACTCAGGAGGCTGAGATCTGAGGCTCTTGGGTCAAAGCCAGCCTAGGCAGGAAAGTCTGTGAGACTCTTATTTCCAATTAACCACCAGAAAACTGGAAGTGGCACTGTGGCTAAAGTGGTAGAGCTGCTTGCCAAGAGCTGAGGGACAGTACTTAGGCCAAGAGTTCAAGGCCCATGGCCACCAAAAAAAAAAAAAGTTATTTACCTTGAAAAAGGGAACCCAAGCAGCATTTTAAAGATAGGAACCCTCTTTTTACATTCCTCCCTGGGTGTCCTCAAGACCCCAGGGATACTAAATTCCCCAGATGCTCAGGTCCCTTTTACAAACAGTACAGTCAATATCTGGAGTTTACAACCATTCCATGTTTAGGAAACTAATATTTATGTAACCATAATATTTCCAAGTTGTATTTGAAGATGATACTTTCACAGTTTACAGTAGAGAAAGCGACACTGCACTTGTGTATGTGTATGTGTGTAGGCCTGAGCTCCATCCCTGAACTTCTTTTGCTCAAGACTAGTGCTTGAGCCACAGCTCCACTTCCAGCTTTTTGCAGTTTCATTAGAGATGAAGAGTCTCACAGACTTTACTTCCCCAAGCTGGCTTCTCAGATCTCAGGCTCTGGAATAGTTCAGACAGTAGGTACAAGCCACCAGCACCTACCCTTGGAGCTGAGAAGGTTAACTCAGTGGTAGAACACTTGGGAAGCAGGTTGAGACCCTAGATTCTGTACCTAGCTGTGAGCCACTTATTTACATTTTATCCACCAAAATCAAAATCAGTGCATCTGTATCTTGGTTGAGTTCTCTGTGTATATCATTGGTTTATGTAGTTGTCATTGCATTCATGTTTACTTATCAATGTCATTGTTCAGTTAACAATTCAGTTCAACAAATCCTCTTTCGTGCTATCAGCTGTTTAATATATAACAAGAAGGTGGCTCAGTGGTAGAG
>NW_012277850.1:0-1735 GCF_000151885.1 Dipodomys ordii
AAGAAGAAGAAAGAAAAAGAAAATAAGACTTTTTAGCAATTGTTATAGAATGTGATATTTTCACCTTTTTTCTCATCCTTTATTAAAGTAATAGTTCCACAATAATTTGCACAAAAAAACCTCCTATAAGATGTAAAGAACCAGAAGTGAATTTATGTTTTGTTATGACCATGACCAATTGATCATTCTATAACCAATGTATCAAAGGTAGCTATGTCAAAACCAGAACTCAGGTGCTGGGAATGGTAGATAGAATGGTAGATAGAGTGCTTGCCTCGTATCCATGAGGCCCTGGATTGGATTCCTTAACACTACATACACAGAAAAAGACAGAAGTGGCGCTGTGGTTCAAGTGGTAGAGTTCTAGCCTTGAGCAAAAAGCAGCTCAAGGACAGTGCCCAGGCCGAGTTCAAGCCCCAGGACTGGAAACAAAACAAAACAATTCAGGGGCTGGGAAGGTGGCTTAGCAGTAGAGTGCTTGCCTAGCATTCATGAAGCCCTGGGTTTGATTCCTCAGCACCACATAAATGGAAAAACGGAAGTGATGCTGTGGCTCAAGTGCCGGAGCATTAACATGGAGTAAAAAGAAACTCAGGGACAGTGCTCAGGCCCTGAGTTCAAGCCCCTGGACTGGCAAAAAATGAATAAACAAACAAAAACCCCAGAATTCAAAGCTATGTGTATGTTCTATTTCCCTCTAAGTCTTAGCCCTAGAACAGGGAGTAGGGTACTGAATCCAAATACTACTCAAACTAAATTGTTTATAATACCAAAGTGAACTAATTTCTTAGGAAAAAAACTAGGAAAGCAAAACTATGTGTTAACTAAAATCAGAAAAATAATTTCTCCTATGGATCGTGATTGTGTGCGCCTATCCAAGGATAGAGTTCAGTGTGTCCAGAAAAATAGGAGAATGACAAGTCCTTTAGTGTTACTTTTAACTGAAGTATTACTTTTAACTAGGAAGTACCTTTAGTGTTACTTTTAACTTTAGTATTACTTTTAACTGAACTTTTAAGAAATAGTGAACAGCTCTGAATTTGAGATGATCCCCCTGAGAACAATCTAGAATGCAGCGATTCATTGTCACTAATTAAGTACAGAGCCTTATGTTTTAATAATCAGCAGAGCTGGGGGGTAGCATTGACATTTTCTGGTGAATATTAAAACATGCAAACTGGCTAGAAAGTCATTCCACCTGGTACTTGGAGTTGTGCCAGAGAAATAAAGTAACAGGAATAAGGATGAGAACGTCTTCAGAAAGTAATTTGTGTCGCCTCTAAACTTCATACAACTGGGTAACTGATATTGTAGAGTTCCATCCCATAAAACAGGGCAGCAATAATTTAGTCTGGAAAATGTTACCTATTACCACCACTCTTAGCCATTAAAATCTATACTAAAATATCCATAAAGCATCACAATGTTAATTTCTTATGGAACAGTGCACTGAAACCTACTTGCCTTTTACATATAATATTGGCCCCAAATGGCTAGAGATTCAAATCATCAGATTCCTGAGGATGTAGGATTATAGACATAGGCCTGTAATTTGCCCACCACTCTTCAGATTTTTTGTTTTGTTTTGTTTTGTTTTGTTTTTTTGGGTCCAGTCATGGGGCCTGCACTCTGGGCCTGGGCACTATCCCTCAGCTCTTCAGCTCAAGGCTAGCGCTCTACCACCTGAGCCACAGTGCCACTTGTGGCTTTTTTTCTTTTTGCTTATGTGGTGCTG
>NW_012277851.1:0-2901 GCF_000151885.1 Dipodomys ordii
CGCGCGCGCGCGCACGCACGCGGGCTCCGGAGCGAGCGGTGACAGGCGCTGCAACCCCGCGGGCCCCGGAAGCTTCTGGAACGGAAGAAAGTCTCACCTGCGAAGCTCGGACGCTGCGGTTTGCAAGTTAGGAAGAAAATGGTTAAACTTTGTTGATAAGGTTCATCTGGAGGCCCGGGGGGTGGGGTTTGGTGTTTGGTTTTGGGGGCGGGGTGGGGGGGTGAAGATAAAATTTCAGCCTGGAGGTCTGAACCTCGGGGTCGGGGTGCAGGACTCGGAGCTGCGTGTTTAATGAGAACCCCCTTTTCCCACCACACACACACACACACGTACACACGTGTGACTCCAGGGCCGGGAGCTGGCGAACACCCGGCGGGAAGCTCTGGGGTCAAGAAGGGATGGGGCTCCTCCCCTCCCCACCCCACCCCCAGTCGTTGGTGAATTGAGTTTCCGGGATCGCCACGGCTCAGCGACTTCTTGGCTCTCCCTATCCGCCTGGCTGGAGGGACTTAGGTGTCCACCCCCAAATCCGGTGGCACCAGCAGTGACACACTGGCCTCTTCCTCGGAGACGGGGGGGGGGGGGGGTATGTAATCTGGCTGGCTGCTCTGGCGTGGAAATGGGCTCTCCTTGTCCCCGATTGAGCCCCCCCCCCCCGTCTAGGAGAACAGGTGTTTTACTGGGGTTTCTTCACGGATCTTGCCTGCAGTGCCCAATATCCTGCCCTCTTCTCCGTGCCAGCTTGAGATTCGGCAAGTCCAGTTTGGTGCAAACTCAGTTCTTCCTACGTGGGGGCGGGGTGGGGGAGGTAGAGGGACAGGGAGGAGGAGAATCAGCAGCAGATGATGTGGATTTGTTCACTGTGTGGCCGGAGAGTTGAAGGCAGTCGCGGTAGAACTTGAGCCAGACACATGGTGGTTTATCTTCTTGGGCATTTGGTATAAACTGGGCAAAACATTTAACTGAAATAGGAAAAGATAATGTATGTTGGTTTTCCCTCTAGTCTTCTGATTAGTGCAGTGTCTACCTTTTGGTACTTAGCATTTCATGTAGGATCGATGGTTTTCAACCATAGGGAAATTTTGTTCCTCAAGGAGACATTTGGCCAATCTGGAGGTTTGTTAGGTTGCCACAGAGGGCAGAGAGGTGTTGGGAAACATTGCACAGCACGTCCCCCAACCTCCTAACATCTTTAAAATGTCTGGAAGATCCCAATTGCAAAACCCACCTACACTACACAGGGAGACTCTTGTTTGAAAAACAAGCAAACGAAACAGCTGAAGCTGAGAAACTGGTTAAGATCAGGTTTATGACACCAGTTATTGAATACTAATGATTTATAAAAGTGTCCCTTCATGGGCTGGGAAGGTGGCTCAGTGGTAGAGCGCTTGCCTTGCATGCCTGAGGCCCTGGGTTGGATTCCTCAGCACCACATAAGCAAAAAGAAAAAAGCCAGAAGTGGTGCTGTGACTCAAGTGGTAGAGCGCTAGCCTTGAGCTGAAGGGCTGAGGGACAGCGCCCAGGCCCAGAGTTCAGGCCCCATAACTGGACCCCCCCAAAAAAAAAAGTGTCCTTTCAGTGTTGTTTCTAATTTCATAAGAAGTAGGGGTGAGCTTTGTGTTGTTCAGTTAAAAACCTAAGAGAACTGGGGTGATCATTCTTCCAAGAATAGTTCTGTATAGGAAAATCTGCAAAACAGAGTGGGTAGACATCCTTCTTTAAATGTTACTTTCCTGACATTTGACTAGTAGATTACAGTGGTTGTTCCTTAAATTCTAATTGATAATAAAGGATCCTAAACCTTTTAAATGAAGATCTGAAAAGGTACTGTAACTCTTAAATGCTTAAGGCTGGAGCAGTCACAAAAACTGCAGTGAACTTTCAGGAATTCAGAACACATGGACTGAAAGTCTCTGCTTTAGGCCGCTGTGAAAATTGTGAATGTGCTTTTTTTTTTTTTTTTTAAGGCTAGGGCTCTTATTTTTATATTCCATGCAGTCATAGAGAACCTTATAGGATTGCTATGATATGTGTTTGGATGATTGTATTCTGAAAATAATTTGAGTCAAAGCAAAACATTGGATGAATAGGCTACGACACTGGGCAAAGTTCTACATTGCTGGTATAAATTTGAGAGCTATTTGAGCAGTTCTGAATGATCCCATTTAAACTGATAATGCATAATTGATGTGGCTACAGAAACCACAATGTTATTTGATAGTTGTCCTCTAAAATTTCAACATCTCTTCAAGATGTAATATGTGTTCGTCATTTAATAGAATCACTCTTCGCCTTTCCTTTGGTCCAAACATAATGCTGTACCTTTTTCTTTTTTTGGGGGGGGGGTCCGGTCGTGGGGCCTGAACACTGGGCCTGGGCGCTGTCCCTCAGCTCTTCAGCTCAAGGCTAGCGCTCTAGCGCTTGAGCCACAGAGCCACTTCCGGCTTTTTTCTTTTTTCTTTTTGGTCCGATCGTGGGGCCTGAACTCTGGGCCTGGGCGCTGTCCCTCAGCCCTTCAGCTCAAGGCTAGCACTCTACCACTTGAGCCACAGTACCACTTCCGGCTTTTATCTTTTTGCTTATGTGGCGCTGAGGAATCAAACCCAGGGCCTCAAAAAAAAAAAAAGCAGCTAGGTTAATTAAGGGGACAAGGAATTCAAACTAGCGGAGTAAAAAATAGGTGTTTGAGCCCCTTAATACTATACTAGAAGACTGCTGGGGAATAGTCTCATAAATTCAAGTACAAAATGCCACAAAGTAATTGCGGATGGCCTTATTTACCTCTTAGATGCCTACACCTTTCACTAAAACTTGCTATTTTAAAGTTTTTTCAGTTGCTTAAAATTCTTACTCTTCCTGTGTATTGTATTTAGGCAGGGTCTACTCTTTTTTTTTTTTTTT
>NW_012277852.1:0-914 GCF_000151885.1 Dipodomys ordii
GAGAAGGAAAGAGCTGAGAAAGAGATAGCTGGGAAAGAGGGAGAAAAGAGCTAGAAAAGAGGAAACTTTTTATTTTAATGCAGTCCCATTTGTCGCATGTCTCTCCTATCTGTTGTGCCACTAGGACTCTATTCAGGAAGCTCTTGTCTGTGCCTGGAAGTTCTAATGACTCTCCTACTCTGTCTTGCAGTGGTTTCAGAGTTTCAGGTCTGTTGTTGAGGTCTTTAATCCACTTTGAGTTGATGTTAGTGCCTGGTGAGGAGGAGGAATCCATTTTGATTTTCTGCATAGGGCTGCCCAGTTTTCCCAACACCAATAGTTCAAGAGCTTATGTTTTTGTTTTTGTTTTTCCCTACTGTATGTCTTTGGCTCCTTTGTTGAATATCAGTTGACTGTAAGTATGCGGTTTTATTTCTAGGTCTTCTAATCTGTTTCATTGATCTTTGGGTCCAGTTTTGTGCCAATACCAAGCTGTTTTTGTTATTATGGCTCTACAGTAGAGCTTGAAAACCTGATATTGTGATACCACCTGCATTGCTTCTTTTGCCTACAATTGCTTTGGTATTCTAGGTCTTTTGTTGTTCCATATGAATTTTTGGATTTTTTTCTCTATCTCAGATAAAGATCATTATGGGATTTTGATGAGGATTGCATTGAATTTGTATATCATTTTTGGCAGTATGACCATTTTCACAATATTGATTCTACCTATTCATGAACATGAAAGGTTTTTCCATTTATTCTTTGATTTCTTTCTTTAGATTTTTATAATTTTCAATAAATAGATCTTTTACATCTTTGGTTAGGTTAATTCCTATGTATTTTTTGAGGCTATTGCAGATGGGGTTGTTTTCATTATTTCCCTTTCTACTTGTACATGGTAGCATACAGAAAGGCTACTGATTTTTTTTTTT
>NW_012277853.1:0-2172 GCF_000151885.1 Dipodomys ordii
CGATTCCTCAGCACCACATAAGCAAAAAGAAAAAAGCCAGAAGTGGCGCTGTGGCTCAAGTGGTAGAGCGCTAGCCTTGAGCTGAAGAGCTGAGGGATAGTGCCCAGGCCCAGAGTTCAGGCCCCACAACTGGACCCCCCAAAAAAAAGAGATGAGGAGAAGAGATAACCGTGGGGGGAGGTGGGGGCTGCAGGTAACCTTTGCTTTTGTCCTTATACTTTTATGTTGAAATGTTATATAGTGGTTATATGCTATTTTTATAATAAAGGGGAAACAAAGCCATTTTCCTTGTTGGGGGAGAACTACCTTGGCAGGTAGTGGTCCCTTGGGGCTCTGATTTAATGAGTACACAAGATCGATATTTAATTAACATATCAATTGCTGGCATGTCAACTGATGTTTTCCCAAATCCTTGAAGTGTAGGCTCTCTTAAGTAGCCTGACTATCATTTGAAACATTGTTTACCATTCTCCTATTGAACTAATGTTGAGGAATGGACTGATTACAGATGCCCATGTACAGGAGAGAAATAAAGGAAGTTTTATAAAAATGCCTCAAATATGACTGCTATGCTCAGCCCAGTTACAAGTCCTTCACCAAGTAAGTACTGAGAGACCCTTCTGTCCTTTTTTTTGTTTTGGCCAGTCTTAGGGCTTGAACTCAGGGCCTGACCACTGTCCCTGAGCTGCTTTTTGTGCTCAATGCTAGCACTCTACCACTTGAGCCACAGCACCACTTCTGGCTTTTTCTGTTTATGTGGTACTGAGAAATTGATCCCAGGGCTTCATGAAGCATGCTAAGCAAGCACTCTACCACTAAGCCACATTCCCAGCCCACAAGAAACTCTTCTTTAAAAAATAAAAAAAAAAGTTAAAAAAATTACAAATTGCCTGGTGTTAAGTGGTTTGAACCTGTAATCCAAGTTAATCATAAGGCTGAGATCTGAGGATTGCAGTGAAAAGCCAGCTAGGGCAGGAATGTCCATCAGACTCCTATCTCCAATTAGAATTAGCCACCAAAAACTCCAGAAGTGGAGCTGTGGTTCAAGTGGTAGAGCACCACTGAGAGGAAAAGGACTAGGAACAGTGCCTAGGCCTTGAGTTCAAACTTGTCTCAGTGCATGTGCATATGTGCACATGCCTGAACACACACACACACACTTTGTAAATCTTCCATCTCAGTTTCACCATATATATCCATTTTGCACTACTTTACCTCTAGGTTCGGGGAGGCCACAGGTATTTAGTCCTTGAACATCATCAGACTCTGAGGAAGTGTTAGGGTCAGCTGAGTAGGCAGAAAGGATCCCCTAGTTCTTTCTAGAGTCTTAGGAGAGGATAGAGAGAAAGACGAATTCAGTATGATCCCAAGGAAATCACAACCAGATGTTCAAGTCTCCAGTGCTGGAAATGCACAGATGAAGATGCAGGTGATGGGGTGTGGGGGAGGGGCGCAGCTGCTAGGTCTGGATGGAGAGAACACCACCCTATGCCAAGGTCTAGTGCTTCTCCAAGTGTGGTGCCGGACCTGCAGCATCACTATGTCCCAGGACTTGTTGAAAATTCGAATTCTCAGGTTCCATCCGCGACCTAAGAAAACGGAAACTGCTAAGGGCAGGCGACCAGCGCTCAGCTACATTAGTTCTCCAGGTGATTCTGACGCACGCTGGAGTTTGAGAACCTCAACTATGGTAGAGGCCTGGGGACGCTGCAGGGGAGGGACAGAGCACCTTCCCTTCTTTGGGAAGGGCCTCCGAGGTCGTCAAGGGGTTGGTTATACTTTGCTCTGAGATGCGGCCTGCGGGATTTAAAGCAGGGCCCTGTGTCATTCACGCAGACTCTTTAACTGGCGTTTTAGGGCGCTCCGGCATTCTCCGTGATCCTAGGAAGGGGAGCTCCCCGGCGGGCAGGGCTGAGTTCCCTCCCGCCCCGGAGGCACCCGGCGAAGAGAGAGGGGGCTGCAGACCCTCCGCGCCCCAGTCCCACGCACTGGCTGCCCCGAAGGAGGTGAGCTCACACGGGGTCACGCACGGAGACATGGAAGGCTCGCCCCAGTGCAGACCTGGCCGGGGAGGCGAGTGTGGAAGAAGTGCGCGCGGCCACCCGCGGGCAGCACGCGGGACCACCACAGGTTCAGCCTCCCAAGTCCCCGCCGCAGCCTGGAAGTCGCCGT
>NW_012277854.1:0-1437 GCF_000151885.1 Dipodomys ordii
AAAAAAAAAAGAAACATGCTTTCTAGTTAAAATTATACCTGTTCTACCCTTAAGTTAGTGTTCAAACTGGGATAATTCTGTAGGATATACATTTGTTCTTGGTAGTTCAATGCTCCTTCGAGAATTATAAAATGGCCATTTCTAATTTCTAATATCTATTTTTATGAGGCAAGTAATAACCAGGTAAAGCTTTAATTTCCTTTACTAAAATGTTTGTTTAAACCTGAGATCTAAGGTTAATTAGTAATAGCTTACTATTCAAGTTGTTTATTTGTGATAATCAACAGCTTAGCCCAGAACATATTAAATGATACATAATGAGAAGTGTTTTGTTGTTGTTGTTTTGGAGACAGACTGGAAGTTAGGATTCTCCTGCATCAGCAGCTTGAATGTTAAGATTACAGGTGTGTGCCATTATGAGTAGTCTATAAAGGTCTTTTATAATTAAATGGCTGTTATTGTTATTGCTTTTTGCCAGTCCTGGGGCTTGAACTCAGGCCCTGACCTTCTCTTGCTCAAGGCTAACACTCTACTACTTGAGCCACAGAGCCACTTCCAGCTTTTTCTGTTTTTATGTGTTACTGAAAAATTGAACCCAGGGATTCATGCCATGCTAGGCAAGTACTCTACCACTAAGCCACATTCCCAGCCCCTAAATGGCTTGGTTTTTTTGTTTTGTTTTGTTTTGTTCCTGAAACTTGAACTCAGGGCCTGGGCACTGTCCCTGAACTTTTTTTGCTCAAAGCTAGCACTCTACCACTTGAGACACAGTTCCACTTCCAGCTTTTTTGATGGTTAATTGAAGATCAAGAGTCCCATGGGCTTTCCTGTCTGGTCTGGCTTTGAACAGTGATCCTCAGATCTGTCTCCTGAGTAGGTAAGATTGTAAGTGTAAGCCACTGGCATCCAGCTTATAGTTAAATGTTTTTACAAAAATATCTGAAAATTTTTTCATAGATACTAAACATTTTCTATTTGTGTATACCGTTATGTACCAAATGACATTTCAGCCAACAACAAACCATATATACAACTGGTGAACCCATTAGACAACAAAGGACAAGAAAAATTCCTGTCACCCAGTGAGGTCATAGCTAGTGAAGCACAATGCACTACTTATATAATGTAGTGTAATGACATTGTTATCAAATCTACAGCCATACAAGTTATACAAAGCAGAGTATGTATATTACAATTATATATAATACTTGGTAATGAAACATTTTACTGGTTTATATATTTACTATAAAATATTTTTATCTAGTGGTACTATTATGCCTCAAGTGGTATAGCGCTTGCCTTGAGCTGAAGAGATCAGAGACAGTGCCCAGGCCCAGAGTTTAAGCCTCACGACTGACAAAAATAAAATAAAATAAAAATAAATAAATAAAAATAATTTTTATCTATACCATACTTACTTTTTTTTTGGGGGGGGGG
>NW_012277855.1:0-1631 GCF_000151885.1 Dipodomys ordii
CGCAGCCCGGCTGAGCTGTGGACCCACTGTGTGTGTTGAGGACGCAGCCCGGTACTGTGGCACGTGACCAGTGCCGTACTCCCACAGGCTCTGCCACTCAGGCATGCCTGTTGTCCCGCCATAAAGCAGTGTCTCATTCCTTTTTCAAGACAGAAGTGCTCAGTGACTGGGCCTCTCTGGTTGAGTAGCTGTGGTAGAAGTGGGATGCGGTAGTGGTGAGCCCTGGGTGGCGTCCGGCATCCTGCGGGCCGGAT
This sequence comes from Dipodomys ordii, assembly GCF_000151885.1. Classification (NCBI taxonomy): domain Eukaryota; kingdom Metazoa; phylum Chordata; class Mammalia; order Rodentia; family Heteromyidae; genus Dipodomys; species Dipodomys ordii. Next base: position 255 of record NW_012277855.1, read on the forward strand.
GGCGGTGGTCCAAGGCGGGCCCTGGGAAGGCCTTGGGGCTGGGGCAGGCCCAGACTCCAGCAGCGGCCGGGGGGAGAGGCGGAACGTGCCGCAGGCCCTCGCCTTGTGTGCAGGCAGAGCCTACAGTCAGGCCAGAACGCTGCGGCCACTGTCCAGGACCCTGGTCAGCCGCAGTCCACCTCCAACACTGCTACACTCGCGTGCCTCCTTTCAACGTCAGAGGCCAACGAGCAGGCTCAGCGTGCCTGCCATGAGGCCCCTGGCTGCCCAGGAGACGGGGCCGCAGCGTGAGAGCCATGGCCGCCGGGGCCCAGCTTCCTGGCGCCCAGGGGTCTGGTCAGGCCGTGAGCCAGGCCCGGGGCTCCGCCACGCTGGTCACAGGTCAGCAAAGACTCCACTGTGCTGCTTCCCCACCTGTGCTCACCCCTCCCTCCCTGGGCATCCCAAGACCCTGCGGGCGGTGAACGCAAGCCCCACGCAAGGGCTGGCCCGCGGAGGCTGACGCGGGCCAGGGGAGGCTGTCCAGCCAGGGACCGTGCGCAGGGAGCTCCTGATAGGCCATTCAGTGGAGTGGAATAGAAGGCTCCGTGGGCATCCCACCCCCCCCACGGCTGTTACTACACTCAGGGAAATGGAGCCCGGTGCTCTGTCCATAGAGGACACTCAGCATCACAGCCAGAGAGGTGCTGTGCCCCGAGTCATCTTCTCCACACACCAACCACACGGGGTCCAAACCACACCTCGTAACTCCACACACTGAGCACACCCACATTGTGCCATCCACACCACCGCACACCACAGTCCGTCACGTGTGCACGTGCACTCCACATGCACGCACACACACACACATGCACACACACACACGGTCACCACCGCCCACCTCCTTCTCCCCACACCTCATGTTTGTTCACAAGTCCCTGGTCTCAGCTCCTCCCGCTGCGCCCACGGTGTCTGCTCAGGACTGGAAGCTGTTCCGGGCAGACGTGGGTGCCGTGAGGGCTGCCTGGCCCACACTCTGAGCTCTCTGCCCCCGCCTTCCGCAGCCCACCACTGCCCCACGCGCCAACCTGGTGTTCAGGGGGAGTCGGCCTCAGCTTGGTGAATGCGTGGCCTCAAGGACCCTGGTTCCTTGCTCCTGTGGGTGAGCCTTGCCTCTGCTTCCCACAGCCGAGGCCCTGCGTGGACTCCAGTTCTCCTGGCCTGGAGGCCTGTGCTTCCCACGGCCGAGGCCCTGCGTGGACTCCAGTTCTCATAGCCTGGAGGCCTGTGCTTCCCACGGCCGAGGCCCTGCGTGGACTCCAGTTCTCATAGCCTGGAGGCCTGTGCTTCCCACGGCCGAGGCCCTGCGTGGACTCCAGTTCTCATAGCCTGGAGGCC
>NW_012277856.1:0-1324 GCF_000151885.1 Dipodomys ordii
AGAGCGCTAGCCTTGAGCTGAAGAGCTGAGGGACAGAGCCCAGGCCCAGAGTTCAGGCCCCACAACCGGACCCAAAAAAAAAAATCCTCAAATCTTAAGGCTTGATCACATATTATGCACATATATATATGTGTGCAACATACATGTAGACATATATAGATGTGTGTATATGTGTACATATGACACATATATGTATGATGTATATTCATATCTATTGAATCTAGAATAGAATCTAGAAGATATAGAACATTTCTAAAGAATTCTGTTTAGCTGGGTGCCTGTGGCTCACACCTATAATCCTAGCTACTCAGGAGACTGAGGTCTGAGGATCACAGTCCAAAGCCATTAATAAAAAAATAAAAATGAGGGATGGGAAGTTGGCTCAGTGGTAGAGCACTTGCCTTGCATGCATGAGGCCCTGGGTTCGATTCCTCAGCACCACATAAGCAGAAAAAGCTGGAAGTGGTGCTGTGGCTCAGGTGGTAGAGTGCTAGCCTTGCGCTGAAGAGCTGAGGGACAGCGCCCAGGCCCAGAGTTCAGGCCCCACAACCAGACCAAAAAAAAAAAAAAAAGTAGATGATAGATTAATAAGAAATGCAGTAGGGTTTTCTTAGCTAAAACATGCCATTTATTACATAATTTCTTTTTCCAATATCTTATGAAACATATTTTAAACTTAATTGTGTATCTTAGTTGGAAATTAATACTTCAAATTTCAGAATGCAAAAATTATAGAGTCATTGTCTTTGAGTTCAAAAAATAAAGTGAGAACTTAGAGGGCTGACTTATTTGGTTTGGTTAGGATGTCCTAGAATTTTAACTATGGGTCTAATTCTTTTTTCTTTTTTTTATTTTTGGTTGGTCCTGGGGCCTGAACTCTGGGCCTGGGCGCTATCTCTCAGCTCTTCAGCTCAAGGCTAGCACTCTTACTACTTGAGTGTCAGCCCCACTTCGGGCTTTTTCTGCTTATGTGGTGCTGAGGAACTGAACCCAGGGCCTCATGCATGCAAGGCAAGCACTCTACCACTGAGCCACCTTTCCAGCCCCCTGGGTCTTATTCTTTGGTAGGCAGGCATTGTACCACATAAACCACTTCTCCAATCAAAAAGCTAACCATTTTTGTAGGTAGGTCTTTGATTTTTAAACTTCAGTAGTGACTCATAAATGTCCTTAGATTTGTTTCCTTTTCTAGAGTCAATTTTACTTTAATTATTTTTTTTGTCAGTTGTAGGGCCTGAACTCTGGGCCTGGGCACTGTCCCTCAGCTCTTCAGCTCAAGGCTAGCACTCTACCACTTGAGCCACAGCGCCACTTCTGGCTTTTT
>NW_012277857.1:0-1831 GCF_000151885.1 Dipodomys ordii
TGAGTAGCTAGGATTACAGGTGTGAGCCACCTGCACCTGGCTTGTTTTCCTTTTTTCAATGAGTGTATATTCATTGTACAAAGTGACCACACGGTGTCTTTTCATACATGCATATGTCATGCAGTGCCTGCCACCTCTGTTGCTCTGTCTTTCCTCCATCCCTTTTCCCCTGCTGTTTTTCACCATCTCTCGGTTGGGTACCTCGTCTTCTTCATGCACAGACGCAGTGGATTTCAGTGTTGTTCGCTTCATCATTCTCTTCCCCTCTTCCCCTTCCTGTCCTTGCCTCCCTAGGCCGTCTCTGCATTATAGCCCCCCACCTCCCGCCCCTGTCTCTGCCTGTCTGTCTCTCTGTCTCATATACACACTTGTGTGTGTGTGTGCACACTTGCACACATATACACCTACATACATATTAGATCTAGATTCCATATGAACAAAAATATGCAATCTTTGTCCTTCTGAGCCTGATTTATTTCACTTACCATTATAATGTCTAGTTGCATCCATTTATCTGCAAATTCCCTAATTTCAACTCTTGCTTCTTGGTTGAATAATATTGCATTGTGTGTATATGCCACAATTTATGTATCCTTTCATTAGTTTGGAGAGTAACCAGGCTGATTGCAGATCTGTATTTATTGTACTTTGAATAGGCCAATTAAAAAAAACAGCTATATTGAGGTCTAATTTATAAACAAAACCCACACATGCTATGTGTTAATTAAATGAGTTTAGGCAATGATCCCAAATACCCAATATACTACTGCCCAATGAAGATAACTGACATCCCCAACCTGAACACTCTCTTTGTGCTCTTCACATGTGTGTGTGTAAAAGAGAACCAGACAGAGACACAGACAGAGAAAAATATTTAACAAAGATCTACCTCCTGACAATTTTTAAGTTGTCTTTACTGTGTTACGTCTAGGCATCATATTATACAGTATATCTTAGCAGAACATAAATTCAACTCTAAGGGGCTGGGAACATGGCTTAGTGGTAGATTGCTCATGTAACATGCATGAAGCCATGGGTTCGATTCTTTCATACCACATTAACAGAAAAAAAAGCTGGAAGTGGCATTATGGCTCAAGTGGTAGAGTGCTATTGAACAAAATGAAGCTTAGGGATTGTACCCAGGCCCTGACTACAAGCACCAGGACTGACACAAAACAAAAAAACAAAAATTCAACTCTATTAAAGACTTCCCATTTCTCTCATCCCTCAGGCCCTGGCAACCACAGTTGTGCTGCCTGTGTGTATGATTTTGGCTGTTTTACAGACCTCTTGTAAAAGGGCCGTGTGGTGGTGTCCTTCTGGGACTGTCTTATCTCATTTGGCACAGTGTCTCCCTGATTCATCTCTGTTGTTGTACATTTTGGGATTTCCTTTATTTTTTTAGGGTGGGATAATCTCCCATTGTGTGTGTACACTGATTTTTTTTCTATTTACTCATTCAATAATGGAGATTAGGTTGTTTCCAGCTTGGCTAATTGTGCTGTAATAAAACTATGGGAGCACAGAGGTTTTTTGGGAATCCTGATTTCAGTGATTTTGGATATATCTCTAGAAGTGAGATTTTTCGATTATATCTTTATTTTTTTATTTTTTAAATTTTTTTGTCAGTCGTGGGGCTTGAACTCTAGGCCTGGGTGTTGTCCCTGAGCTCTTCAGCTCATGGTGAGTGCTCTATTGCTTGAGTTACAATGCCAGTTCCAGTTTTCAGGTGATTAATTGGAGATACGATTCTCATGGACTTTCCTTGCCTGGGCTGGCTTTGAACTGCGATCCTCAGATCTCATCCTCTTGAGTAGCTAGGATTACAGGT
>NW_012277858.1:0-1127 GCF_000151885.1 Dipodomys ordii
AAAAAAAAAAAAACCCACACACAAATGGCAGATTCATACCAAGATGTTACCATAAAAAATTAAAAAGCCACTTGTTTATAGGTTATATTTACAAACTGGAAACAAGCTAGATCTGTGGCTCTGATGGTAGAGCACCAGCCTTGAGCAAAACAGCTAATAGAGTTCCTAGGCCCTGAGTTCAAGCCCCAGCCCCTCAAAACACACAAAAAAAACTAGAAACAATGTAGGTAAATTTGTTTGTTCATTAATGACACAATGATAAAATAATATTCTACTAAGAGTGAAAAATATATTGTTGAAATATAACTAACGATATCAAGAGATGTTGGTAACAGAATGTTAAATAGAAAATCAGCCAGGTGCTGGTGGCTCATGCCTGTAATACTAGCTATTCAAGAGACTGAAAGCTGAGGATCATGGTTCAAAGCCAGCTAGGGCAGAAAAGCTGGTTAGATTCTTATCTCCAATTAATCATTCCCCCAAAAATAGAAATGAAGCTATGGCTCAAAGTGGTAAATACTAGCCTTGAGCACAAAAGCTCAAGGAAAGTACCCTAGCCCTGAGTTCAAGCCCCATGACCAAAACACCAAAACAAGAAAATTATGAAATTAGACTATGGTAAAGTGTGTGTGTGTGTGTGTGTGTGTGTGTGTGTGTGTGTGTGTGTGTGTGTGTGAACTGAAGAGACTTGGAAGACAGGCACCAGAATCTCAGCAGTGGTCTTCTACACGCTGTACTAAGTGATCATTTCTAATGTTTCTAAAACAAGCACATATGTTTGAGTAACAACTCACAGTAGCCTTTTTTTTTTTAATTTTGTTTTTAAAGAAAGGAAATATGGCCAGGAAGGATTCTGAAGAATAAAGACCAAGTAAGTTGAGACCCCCTGTCATCTTTCCTGCTGGAAAGCACCCTACATCTCGTTAGTACCTGAGTGTGACTCAGAGTGACCTGATCACAAGCTCCTCCAGAAGAAGGAAACAAATTTACCCGCTCTGAATACATTTAAAGGGACAGTAGAAAACAACGGTCACGGGGCTGGGAAGGTGGCTCAGTGGTAGAGTGCTTGCCTTGCATGCCTGAGGCCCTGGGTTCGATTCCTCAGCACCACATAAGCAAAAAGAAAA
>NW_012277859.1:0-1974 GCF_000151885.1 Dipodomys ordii
ATATATATATATATATAATGTTAAACATAGCTATATAATTAAAAAAAACAACTGCCATTTCCTAAAGTATACAAATGAGAAACTAGAGGTAAGTTAAATAGGAAAATATTTATAGTTTCATAAAATATATTATTATCAATACTAGATAAGAACAGTAGCTGTCATGTATTTTGTTCATCTTCATTCCCCATACTTATCCCAAAATTTTAGTTTAAATTTCTTTATTTCAATTATGTAAATATTGTCCCTAAAAAGCATTTCACTGTAATAGCATTTCCATTTTGGTGTAGTATTCTGTTTTACACAAATAACTGCCTGTGTTTTCATTTGCATAATTGCTGTTGAATTTTTGAAAGAGGTTTGTAGTATACTTTGAACAATAAGTTTTGTCATATTTAATTCTGCTATATAATTGAATAGTTCATTTGCGTCATTAATTATGTCTCTACAAAAAAGCTCAGTGGTATGGCATTTCTCTACCATGTGCAAAGACTGGGTTTTATTCCTAGCATGAGAAAGAGAAAGCAAGAGTGAGACAGAGAAAAAGACAGAGAGAGAGAAAGAGAGGGGAAGGGACTTCTTTTCCCCTACCGGGCTATATTTTGTTTTTATGTTGGATCCATTACCTCCATCTCAGAATTTTATCTTTCTGTTTTATATTCTTGGAATAGGCTTAGAGTTGGGAAGTTTGCTGAGATTCATCTTCCAAGATCTTACTTATTTATTTTTGCATGCTAATAATCTCTGAAGAATTGTCTGGCTCTCAAATTGTATATTAAAATTTATTTTAGTTTGTAACATTGTGAAATTGTGCCATTAAAGTCAAAGTTACAATATTGTTGTTCAGAGAAATGTTGAAATTTATATTTCATATATTATTATAACCTGCCTAAAGTTTGGCTTTAAGAAATTTTCCTGCTTTTTTCCTTGAATTGCTAAAAATTCCACATTAATATATCTTCACGTGAGTATTCTTATTTAACTGGGATAGGCATCCTATCCATCTGCATTCTTAAATCACCTAAGTAAAATTTCTGTGTCCGTATTTCTTTGGTATTTTTACTTTACTTTCTCCCTCAGTACACCAGAATAAATCTTATTTTATTGAGCTGGTGTAATTCCCCAGTTTTCCTATCATTTACACAACTTACTGATTTCTATTTTGATTCTGTTCTGATTTTAGCAATATTTATCTAACTTTATCAACTAAAAAAATGCTTAAAGAGGGATACAGGGATGGGGGTATTTGGAGAGGTGAGGAAGGAAGGGATGGCAAGGGAAAAACAAAGGAGGAGTCAACAATGCTCAACAGGAAATGTACTCATTACCTTACTCATGTATCTGCAACCCCTCTGTACAGTATTTTTGCAATAAAAACATATTAAAAATATTTGAATACATATGTAATATGAATATATGTATGTGTGTGAATTTCAATATACATGTCCATTTATATGTACAGTGCAGTGTGATTAGTCATTCTTTGAAAAATTCTCTCCCTTCCTCTCATCTAACTCTTCTCAAACCACCTCATTATATTTCCTAGTTCCATCTTAACATGGAGACTAATAACTATTTTTCATCATTCTGCTTTTAAGTCATCTACCTCACTCTCATTAGAGTTTACCCCACTAAACAAGTCATGTTTCTTTACTTTTTTTAAGAGTTGGTGTCCAGTATACTTTTGTTCCAGGGCTCACGTCAATCCAGGAAAATCCAGATCCTATCCTCTTGAGTGGCTAAGATTACATATATGAGTCATTTGCTCTTGTTTCCATCAATATTTTCAATGATCTCTTCTTTCCTTTTTATGTATCACTTCTCTCTGTTATGAACAAATGGTTTCTTCCTGTCATTGACAATCAAATTCTCAAGTCATTTTTTTGTACTTGGAACTGTTTGGATTATCTTGCTAGCACAGTAATTTAAATGTGAGGCATGAAAGTGCCGATGGCACTCATATATATATATATA
>NW_012277860.1:0-1415 GCF_000151885.1 Dipodomys ordii
TTTTTGCTTATGTGGTGCTAAGGAATCGAACCCAGGGCCTCATGCATGCAAGGCAAGCACTCTACCACTGAGCCAACTTCCCAGCCCACAAACAAGGATTTTAAAGCAGTTATTAAATAATTGTGCTCTGAGGTTAAGGAAAATATACTTATAATGAGATGGAAAATATCAGCATAGAATTAGAACTATTAAAATGGACAAGTTGAGGCTGTATATGGTAGTAAATATGTATATTCCTAGCAAACAGGGAGGCAGGCATACAGGGATCTTTGTTCAAGGGTAGCCTGGGCAAAAGTTATCAAGACTTTCTCAAAAACGAGCCAGATGTGATGGTGCATGCCTATCTGAAAAACAAGGAAAAGTATTGGGGGCATGGCTTAAATGGTAAAGTGTCTATCTAGCAAGCACCAGACCCTAAGGTCATTCCCAGTACAGCACAAAAAGAAAAAAAAAAATCTAGAACCAAAAAATAGAATCTCTGAATTGGAAATTTCCCTAGCTGGCCTTAACTACAAGTTAGAAATAAATTAACCAACTTCCAAATAGATTAATACAAATTGCCTCTAAAAGACAGATGGTAGGATGGGTTTTTGGAAGAAAAAGCATCCTTAGTGATTTAAGAATAGTATCCAAAGTATAACACACTAAAGGATGGTGGCCAGCCCACACAGGAGGCTCAGGCAGGAGCATCCGTGACATTGACAACTCTTAGATGTTATAACTCAATAATCAAACATGCCTGTCATACATGAGGCCCTGAGTTTGATCCCTAGAACCACAGAATAATTCAGAGAAAATAAAATTGCAACTATCAAGACACAAGAAATATCAGTACAGATCCTGTGGATATTGAGAGATCATCATTAGTAATTTGATGGTAAAATCTTGAAGAACTGAAGAAGTGAAATAATCCCTTATTAAGTATAATTCCTCTTAGTTGGTTCAAGCTACCTTCCCAAACTAGAAGCTCACAGTGGTTTGGATTCATTTTCTTATTCTGTGTTTTGATTACTGTCCAGAGGCTGAAAATAAAAGCAAACTTTGAGATAAATTAGAGAAAGCTTTGCAAACAGCTTTAGAAGAATAAAAACAGAAACTTTCAGTTATGGACTTTGTCTCCTAATTTGCATATATCTACTACTTTCTGTTTCCTGGAGATATATATATGCAGTGTCATCAAGAAAAAACTGTAGAGGCAGGCACTGGTGGCTCACACCTGTAATCCTAGCTACTCAGGAGCCTGAGATCTGAGGATCATAGTTCAGAGCCAGCTGGTGCTGGAAGGTTCATGAGACTCTTATCTCCAATAAACTAGTAGAAAATCCAAGCTGGTGCTGTGGCTCAAGTGGTAGAGTGCTTGCCTTGAGCTGAAGAACTGAGGGACAGCGCCCAGGCTGAGGTCAAGCCCCACGACT
>NW_012277861.1:0-1023 GCF_000151885.1 Dipodomys ordii
GGTTAGGTTGGGTTAGGGTGAGGGTTAGAGTTTGGGTTAGGGTTAGTCTTAGGTTGAGGGTAAGGTTTAGGCTGAGGGTTAGGGTGAGGTTGAGGATTAGGGTTAGGTTGAGGGTTAGGCTGAGCTTTAGGGTGAGGGTTAGGTTTAGGGTTAGGGTGAATGTTAGAGTGAGGTTTAGTTTTAGTGTTAGGGTTAGTTTAAGTGTTAGGGTGAGGGTAAGGGTTAGAGTGAGGTTCAGGGAGAGGGTCATTGTTAGGCATAACATTATGGTTAAGTTTAGATTTAGGGTGAGGTTTAGAGTTAGGTTTAGGGTTACTGTGAGGGTGAGGGTTAGGATTAGCATTAGGGTTAGGGTTAGGTTTAGGGTGAGGGATAGGGTTAAGGATAAGGTTAGGTTTAGGATTAGGTTTAGATTGAGAGTGAGTCTGATGGTTAGGGTTAGGGTTAAGGTTAAGCTTAGGGTTAGGGAGAAGGCTAGGTTTAGGGTTTGGTTTAGGGTGAAGTTGAGGGTTAGGGTTAGGGTGAGGGTGAGGGTTAGGGTTAGGGTGACGGTTAGGGTGAAATTTAGTGTAAGGTTTAGTGTTATGGTTAGGGTTAGGGTTAGATTGAGGGTTAGGGTGTGGGTAAGGGTTAGGTTGATGGTGAGGGATAGGTTTAAGGTGAAGGTAAGTGTTAGAGTGAGGCTTAGGTTGAGGCTGAGGGTTAATCTTAGCAATAGGGGTACGGTGAGGGTGAGGGTTAGGGTGAGGTTTAGGGTTAGGTTTAGGGATAGGGTGAGGATTAGGGATAGGGTTAGGTTTAGCATGACGTTTAGCCTGAGGGTTAGGGTTAGGGTTAATGTTAGGGTGAGGGTTACGGTGTGGGTTAATGTTAGGGTTAGCGTTAGGGAGAGATTGAGGGTGAGGTTAAGAGTTAGGGTGAGGGTTATGGTGAAGCTGAGGTTTATGGTTAGCATTAGGGTTAGGTTTTGGGTTAGGATAAGGGTTAGGATTAGGTTTAGGGTGAGGGTGAGGACTAGAGTTA
>NW_012277862.1:0-1795 GCF_000151885.1 Dipodomys ordii
AAAGAAAAAAGCCAGAAGTGGTGCTGTGGCTCAAGTGGTAGAGCTCTAGCCTTGAGCTGAAGAGCTGAGGGACAGCGCCCAGGCCCAGAGTTCAGCCCCCACGACTGGACCCCCCTCCCCCAAAAAAAAGTAATTCTAAGATTTGAACTTGCACTTGATAGTCAAGTACTCCACCATCAAAACCACATTTCCAGACTGGGAGAGAATGAGGGAACAATTGACACTGTACGGGGAAGGAAATAGGCTCATTATCTGACTCAGGTAAATGTATATCACCTCTATAATAAAAATAAAGTAAATTAAAACAAAAAACAACAACCACATTTCCAGCCTCTTACTGTGAATGAAGGGAAATGAGAGAGTAAGGAAGGGAGGAGGGGAGGGAAGGAGAATGAGAGTGGAAAAGGGAGGGGGCACAGGTAAAGATTTTGGCTGTGGGTAATTATTGACATTTACTTAGTATATAAAATAAAGTGTTGGAAAAGTGGAAGTGCTTGTTCCATTTTTCCAAACTTGGTATGTTTCTGGCTTAGTAGGTTGGTATTTACCAGTGTATCATATCCCTTCCTCTTTCTGCCTTTGTAGTGATGTTAGCAGAAATCCAAGCCAACTTCCTCATTTCTGCTTACTCAAATAGCCACATCAGAAGTTAACTGGCCTACATGTGGCCCAGTGTACATGACCCCCAGTCATTGGGGTATGTTGCTGACAGGTATTGCAAAATCCCAGTGTGTGAGGTGGTTAGCTCTAAGGCCTGCTCTCTTCCTGTAGTAGGCACATGTCCATGACTGCTAATGGGTAGAGCAGTATGTAGATCAAGATTTTTATTCAAGAAGGAAAGAAAAAGGCATTTTATAACTGTTTAAGATTATTAAGCACTAATATCCTTTTAGGCTCATTAATCTTAGAGGCCATGGAATGGGAAGCATGGCCCAACCATGCTTTATTTTTATTTATTTATTTATTATTTTTTTTTTGGTCCAGTCATGGGGCCTTAACTCTGGGCCTGGGCGCTGTCCCTCAGCTCTTCAGCTCAAGGCTAGCGCTCTACCACTTGAGCCAGAGTGCCACTTCTGGCTTTTTTCTTTTTGCTTATGTGATGCTGAGGAATCAAACCCAGGGCCTCAGGCATGCAAGGCAAGCACTCTACCACTGAGCTACCTTCCCAGCCCAGTCCTATATATTTAAAAAAATTTTTTTTGGGGGGTCCGGTCGTGGGGCCTGAACTCTAGGCCTAGGCGCTGTCCTTCAGCTCTTCAGCTCAAGGCTAGTGCTCTACCATTTGAGCCATAGCACCACTTCCAGCTTTTTTTTTTCTGCTTACGTGGTGCTGAGGAATCGAACCCAGGGCCTCATGCATGCAAGGCAAGCACTCTACCACTGAGCCACCTTACCAGCCCAGTCCTATATTTTATTTCAATAATTTGGCTGGTTGTGCTACAGATACTCCAATGTAGTATTGAATAATAGTAGGAATAACTGTCATTTTATTGGGAACAGTTTCCAGTGTCTTCTGTTAAGTTGGCTTTGGCCAATTTTTTTCTGTCTCATTCTAGATACTTGCTTTGTTATTATTATTATTATTATTTTGGGTCCGGTAGTGGGTCTGAATGGGCCTGAACTCTGGGCCTGGGCGCTGTCCCTCAGCTCTTCACCTCAAGGCTAGCGCTCTACCACTTGAGTCACAGTGCCACTTCCGACTTTTTTTCTTTTTGCTTATGTGGTGCTGAGGAATTGAACCCAGGGCCTCATGCATGCAAGGCAAGTGCTCTACCACTGAGCCACCTTCCCAGCC
>NW_012277863.1:0-1372 GCF_000151885.1 Dipodomys ordii
CTGTCCCTCAGCTCTTCAGCTCAAGGCTAGCACTCTACCACTTGAGCCACAGCGCCACTTCCGGCTTTTTCTGTTTATGTGGTGCTGAGGAATCGAACCCAGGGCCTCATGCATGCAAGGCAAGCACTCTATCACTGAGCCACCTTCTCAGCCCCTTCCTTTCTTTCTCCTGGGGCTTGAGCTCAGGGCCTGGGCACTGTCCCTGACCTTCTTTTGCTCAAGGTTAGCACTCTATGACTTGAGCCACAGCGCTACTTCTGGCTTTTTCTAAGAAATTTATTGTAGATGAGAGTTTCAGAGACTTTGCCCAGGCTGGTGGAACCATGATCCTCATATCTCAGCCTCCTGAGCAGCTAGGATTATGGGTGTGAGCCACCAGTGCTGTCCTCTGATGCTCATCTTAATCGGCTTTTCTTCCTTCCCAGTTTAAGACAAAGAGGCCTGGGCAGCCTGTAGGCCGCTGGAATCATCATGGCAGGTAAGGAAAGGGGCAGGCTAGGTGCTCTACCACTTGAGCCACACTCCATTTCTTTGTGCTTTCTGTTTTTGTTGTTATTGGTCATTGGGCTTGAACTCAGAGCCTGAGTTTGTTTGCTCAATGCTAATGCCTACCACTTTGAGCCACAGTTCCACTTCCAGTTTTCTGGTGGTTGACTGGAGATGAGAGTCTCACAGCCTTTCCTGCCCTGGCTGGCTTTGAACCCCAATCAATCCTCAGATTTCAGCCTCCTGATTAACTAGGATTCCAGGCATGAGCCAACAGTGCCTGGCTAATTTTTTTTTCATACAGTCTTATATTTATGACAGTGATGCTCCTATTTATGTTTCCTGTGTAGCTAGGATGACAGGTGCATGCCTCAGTGCTGGCTTTTTGTCAGTTGAAATGAAGGGAGGTGAGGTGGTGGAATCTCATGAACTTTTTGCCGGGGCTGTCTTCGAACCATGAACCTCCTGATCACAACCTCTTAAGTAGCCAAGATTACAGGTGTGAGCCACTGTGCCTGGCTTTTTGTTCTATTGAGGGATACCGCTTCAGGATTTCTTGTTACTTGGAGATGATTATTTTGGTGGACCTAGGGGAGGAGGAAGAGAGGGGGAGGGACGGTCTGGTGAGGATCAGCCAGAGAGGGGAGGGGTGTATTGGGCCACGGGGAAGAGGAACATTCTAGATGATGCAGTGTCCGTTGCTTTGCTTCCCAGAGAAAGCAAACAACTTCCCGCCATTGCCCAAGTTCATTCCGCTGAAGCCATGTTTCTACCAAGACTTCGAGGCAGACATTCCACCCCAGCATCTCAACATGACCAAACGCCTCTACTACCTCTGGATGTGTGAGTGCCGGGGGCGGGGCCGGGGAGGGGCGGGGCCGGGGAG
>NW_012277864.1:0-991 GCF_000151885.1 Dipodomys ordii
TTTTTCTTTTTGCTTATGTGGTGCTGAGGAATTGAACCCAGAGCCTCATGCATGCAAGGCAAGCACTCTACCACTGAGCCACCTTCCCAGCCCCAGACCCTTTGTTTTATTTTGAAAACTGTCTGTTCAGTTCATTTCCCCAGGATTGGAATGCTTATGCTTTAGGAGTTTAATTTGTTATAATTCTTTATATATTCTGGACATTAATGGTCTTGCCAGATACATGATTGAAAGATACTGCTCCTATTCTGTAGCCTGTCTCTTCATTATATTGATTATTTCCTTTGCTGTGAAGAAGCTTTTAATGCAATCAGATATGTCCATTCTTTTTGTTGATTGTCAAGGTGATGTACAGAGGGGTTACAGTTGCATGCACAGGGTAATGAGTACATTTCTTGTGGAATGTTACTACCCCCTCCTTCATTTTCTCCCACTTTCCCTCCCCTCACCAAGTTGTAAAGTTCTTTCCAACAAATTGTTTTATGAGTATCACTGTTGTATTTGTTCACCCTTTGTCCTTTGTCTCACCATTTTGTTGTTAACTTTACAAGACACAGAGTACCAAAATCAAAAACAGTGACACAGGGGATAAACCAAGAGGGAAAAAACAAAAGGGAAAAGAAATAACTTCATACAATACATTAAAAAAAACAGAAGCAAAAACATAACAAAATACCCAACAAAACACCCTCTTTTTCCATATCTTAGAGTTCATTTTGATTAGCATTATTTTATATGGTCATATGTACATAGCTATTGAGGTACTGTGATCCTGTGCTGGGAATCTCCTAGATGTATAATAATGATTATGAATGAGGGAAACCATGGAGCCTATGTTTATTTGGGTCTGGCTTACTTCATTTAATATTTTTTCCAGGTCTTTCCATTTCCTTATGAATGAGACGATGCCATTCCTTCTGATGGAAGCATAGAATTCCATTGCATATATATATATATATGCAATATATATATATATGCAATATATATATAT
>NW_012277865.1:0-6097 GCF_000151885.1 Dipodomys ordii
TGCTTATGTGGTGCTGAGGAATCGAACCCAGGGCCTCAGGCATGCAAGGCAAGCGCTCTACCACTGAGCCACCTTCCCAGCCCAAGAGGCTCCATTTCTGACTCTGGCATCCCCTCTTCTCTCCCGCTTGGCCTCCCAATACATCATGTAGGTGTAACTGCTCCTCACATTGCTCCTCCCAGCTGTCAAATCTTTGCAAGGCCAAATGCTATCTGCCCCTTCTCCTGCTGTACTTACAAATGGTTTCAATCTTTCCCCAACTGGATCTCCAGTTCAAGGACAGAGCAAGAACTACATCTAAGTCCTTCACCTACATCTTCTCTTCAGGGTTCAATCCTGGTTCAAAGCAGCCTCTTGCACCAGGAGTTCAAGGAAGCTTTCTAACAGGCTAGGGGCAAGCAAGCCACCTGCTGTTCCATAAATGCCCAAGAGAGGGCGCCTGTGGACAACTTAGGAACAATGGCTGGCTTCTAGGATAACCATTCTTCAAGTCTGGGGCAAGATTGGGGCACAGCCCCTGAGAAAAGTCCATGGCGTTGGGTCCATTTTCACACAGGCCCTGGGAGATAGGTGCTCCAAGAATCAGCACCCTTATCATCCTTCCCAAGGCAGAAAGGGTGGTAAGTGATGAAGCAGGGACTGACCTTGAATCCTGGGGGCCCCTGTGCGCCAGGCAAGCCAGCGACTCCTGGGTTTCCTCTCCTCCCAGCAGGACCCAGGGGGCCAGGGTCCCCATCATCTCCTTGCTCTCCCTGTGAAGGAAGTAGGCAAAAGGTGTGAGTGTGTGGGAGGGAGGGGAAGGGATGTCTTTTGTGCTTCAGGAAACAGGCAGCCATGAAAGCAGCTGGCTTGGGGCTTGGGGCCAGGAGGGAAGGAAGCTGGCTGAGGTGGGTGAGGGGCAGGTGAGGTGAGCTGAGGGTCTGTGAGTGAGGACAGGGAGGACCTTAAACACAAGGGCTCCATTCGCCTACCAGTCAGGGGATGAGCTCAGTAGCCCGAGCTCTGGCATCAAGGGCAGGCCAGGAGAAGCCTGTACTCCCAGGTCCCAAAGGATGAGGTAACCGCTTACCTCCCCGCATCCCAGGAACAGTCTGTCTGTCCATGCTCATTCTGCCCCATCTCATTTTCCCAACTAGAGCCCCTCTGGCTCGTGGAAGTATCCCTGACCTCAGCCAGTCCGGCTCACCTGCTGTCCTGCATGGCCATCCCTGCCAGGAAGTCCATCTGGTCCAGCGATGCCCTCAGGGCCCTGTCTCCCTACCACACCCCGGGGTCCAGGCAGTCCCGGTGGCCCCTAGGGTACATAAGAAGCCCGTGAGGGATTCTGGGAAAGGGCAGGAGGTAGGTGGGAAGGAGGTAGCCATCACTCACCTGCATCCCCCTCCGGCCTGGAGCCCCAGCCTTGCCTGGCTTTCCAGTTGGACCCTGGGCAAACAAAAGCAAGGCCACATGGGGGAGGCTGCCTAGAGGAGGAGCAGGGTTGGAGGAGCCCTGGAGGGAGGTTGTAGGAGGACCTTGTGCCCTAAGTGAGTGTCTGACCTGCAAGAGTGCTGAGCACACTGGCCTCAAAGCCCAGGGCTGCCTGTGACCCCCGCAGTGCTCGGGGTCCTGTGTTCCTGCCTTGGCCACCACCCAGTCATGGGCACTGCTCAGAGCTAGAGTCCAGGGCCTGCCCGCTGGTCTTTCTGCAGACCCTCCCTCCCCTTCTCTGTTTTTCTGTTACAATGTTGGTATAGTAGGCAGGTTATCTTTGGCTCATGGCTGCCCCGAGTTCAAGGCCCCTTGGGTGGCATCAGATGAGCAGTTCCGTTCCCGGAGCCCCAGAATGATGGGTTATGAGATGTGCGGTGGAGCTTGGCTGCTGCCAGCTCTGCCTTGGGTCTGCCATGTGACCTGGAGCCAGACTTTCCCCCCACCTCAGCCTCCTGGTGAACACCCAAACCTCTCACCTCTTCGCCTTTTGATCCTTTGGGTCCCGGCCTCCCCCGGGGTCCCGGATGCCCCTGCAAACCAAGGTGAGATGACGCAAGGCAGCCCCAGGATTCTCTCCCAGGGAAGGGTGGTCAGTCTCCGCCTGGAGGGGGAGGGGTGGGGAGGGGTTTGGGGGTGCAGACTCTGGGGAGGAGCCCCAGGGGTGAGGACAGGAGAAACAAGAGGGGGCTGCCTCCCCAGGGCCTGCAGAGCAGGTCCCTTTAAGCCTTAAAGGGTCCAGTTCTTTTCCCACTGCTCTATCCCCCTCCCCCTCTGGGGGCATAAGAGGACGCTGGACAGGAAGTCACACTCACGGGTTGGCCCTGCTGGCCTGGCTTTCCTCGGAGGCCTTGAACACCCTCTTGTCCCTGGAAGCCAAGGAGAAAGAGGTAAGACCACCCATCTTGGAGGGGCCTGGGGGCTATGGCAAGGGCCCTGGAGGTGGGGGGGCGGGCAGGGGGGGCAGGGAAGCCCAGTGGGTCCAATGGCTTGTCACTGCTTCTACTGGGAGGGCTGTTCTCAGCCACAAATGGGGAAACTGAGGCTTTCATAAGGAAGGGCCACCTGAGGAGGAAATCGCCAGCAGACACTACCCGAAGCTGGACATCTCAGCCTCCCTGTCTGTTCCTCAGGAAGGTTTCAGCCTCCTCTTGCTATAGGGATGGAAGTCTGCCCTCTGTAGGGATATGATTGTGGCCAGGCACTGGGGGTGCAGGGAGGGGACGGGCATGTGACCTAATACAAGCTGGCCTCCCTTTCTTATGTCACTCTTGATCCTGCCAACCCACGGAGCTTCGATACTTACAGGGTATCCAGGGTCCCCGGGCTCCCCACGCTCTCCACGATCACCCACAGGTCCCTGAACAAGGACAACACAGTCAGTGGGGCTCTACCGCCTCCCCTTGCCTGCTTCCCAGGTCCACGCAGCTGGAGGTCCAGGCTCCACCCAGGACCCCACACAACCCAGAAGATGGAAGGGGCCTTACCCGATCTCCAGGGGGCCCCGGGGGCCCCTCGGCCTTGCCGTCCTCACCCTGTTCCCCCTGCGGACACAGAACCAACTTTAGACAAAAGGCCTACCCTGGGGAGTTGGGCTTTTACCAGGAGACAGGAGATGGAGGCCAGAAAGAGAGAGAAAGAGGGAAAAAGAGAAAAGACCCAGGAGAAGGTGGCACCTGGACAGGGGAGACAGGCATTCTACACCTTATACTACTGGGCATGCCAGCCCAGCCCCCCCAAATAAGATCTGGGCATCAGAGGGTCCACCTTGCTCTACATGGAACCTGCTGGGGAACCCACAATGTTCCCACCAGACTCTGCACCCCTTCTCCCAGTGAGGGAGAGGAGAGGAGGAATGATAGCTGAGTGATGAGTGTGCACAGTGCCCAGCACTGGGGACCATGATGGGGCAGGGCAGAGCAGCGAGCTCCACACAGCTCCTTCACTGCGCTGGGCATGAGGCCTGGGGAGGCCGTGGGAGCTGCTCTGTGGTCCTGGCTGGGAGAAAAAAAAATGTCTGAGGACCCTGGTCTTCCTCAGGAGCCCCAGAGAAGGCCTGGGGTCACCAAGTGATTCTCAGCAGCTGGGGGTCTCATCTATATGACAATTTCCTTGGTGCCTAGCAGGGCAGGACGCCTGGCGATGCTGTACTCTTCAGCCAAGAATGCTCTGGAAGGCACCGTGGACCCCTGGCCAGCGGCTGCCTGCGAGAATGACCCGGCGGACAGCCACTGAAATTGCAACTGTAATAATAATAGTGATGGCAGTGGCCATGTGGCACACACACGTGGCCAGGATGGGATGGAGGGAGAGGCCAGCTTAGGCCCTGGTCCTGCTGCAGGACCCATGCCTATTCCCCCCTTGCATGAGAAAGATTTAAGCAGAACAACACAGGATAGCTTCTCAGGGCCGGAGAGACTCAAATCCCAAGAAACTGGTATCACCTCTCCTGTGAGCTATTCTGGCCAAGGGATTCTAGCAAGGGCACCTGAGCCCCCCTGTGGCCCTCAGAGATGGGAGGCAGCCCTAGGGGACAGGAGACAGTGACCTGTGGGCCTAGAGCACTGCTTGGCCAGGGAGGCTGAGGTGTGGCACCAGGCCATCTTGGCTGAGGCTCAGCAGGACTCGGTCCAAGCCCAGAACCAGTTGTGAACCCAAGGGATGGCCTAGGGAATGGTACTCTCTCTCCTGCCCCTGGCTTGATGATTCATCTCTCAGTCTTACTGTGGGGATGGCAGGTGCCTGGGGGCGGGGGCTGCACTGGGCCAGGAGCCTGGATTTACCTATATTTTGTGTGCTAGGCACTTAGACAAGTTTGTTCCATTTTGTGTTGGAGACTCTCTGTATAGCTGCCTGGTTGCTGCTGAGCTGCTGTCTCCACTTCACAGATGGGGAAACTGAGGCCCCAGGAAGGCAGGATCTCAGATAAGGCCACTTAGGAACCAAAGTTCAAAACCAGCCCTCCAGATCACCCCCAACATGCACCTTGCCACCACCGGCATGTCCCCACCTCTCATGTCTATGGCAGCCTCGGGCTAGGGTTGAGGTGAGGGCTGGGGGGAGAACTCCCCTCTCCCCAGCCCTCAGCAGCCTGCCCTCCCTCCAAACACTGTCCAGCCTGTGGTGAGCTGGTCATCAGGGGACAGTCATGAGCCACCACCATGGCGGTGTTCCCATGGGGTATGGCATCCGGTGACCGGATGTCTGTCTTCATTTGTGTCCACACTCTGCAGGCTGTTCCCACAAAGATGAAATCTCTGAACATGGCAGTTCTTATAATCCCTGTCACTAAGCAATGCATGATTGGGTTTCTATTTTGGAGCTGGGCTGGGCAGCGGTCCCGGGCCTGGAACATACTAGTCTAGGAAGCCAAGGAGTGAACGAGGATGTAATAGGACCTCATGGCTGAGAGCGTGTGGACACACATACGGTCGGGCTCAGCATGAATGACATAACACTCACCCACTGGGAAGATGGGGACATTCTCACCGCCACTAGCACCACTTCTGGTCCTGGGGCTCATTAGCTCCACTGAGCTTTGGGGATTGTTACCCCTGTGCTAGCCCCAGCAGGCTCCAAGGGCTGAGGAGAAGTGGCATTTTCGGTGGCCTCCTGTGGATTGTGTCAGGGCCTAGACAGGGGTCTGCACCCCTCCAGGCAGGAGGAGGGGCCATGGGACAGGAAAACCAAGCCAATGTGACTCACCCACAGAGGGGTTCAGTGAGTGGCGAGCTGACTCAGCAGCGGGAAGGCAGGCTGAGGAGGCCCACTAGAGGGCGTCTGAGCTGTGAGTCGCGGGGAGGGTGAGGAAGGCTGGGCCGGGGAGATACTCCATGCCTGCAGTGCCGGCTCCTTCTCAAGCCCTCGCCTGTCCCTGGCATTCCTCCTTCTGGCTCACTCTGGGTGACCTCATGCACATGCAAAGCGCAATGCCAGTGTTTGCAGGGATGACGCAGTTTTGGCCAATACATGATGGATCTCCATTTCTTCTGAGTGACCCAGAGCCCCAAAGGGCAGGGGTGGATCAGTTTTGCCCCAGTTCCAGGCAGAGATGACATGTAGTGATGAGAGTGCATCTCATCGCACGTTAGGCCTTGGGGGTTCTGACCTCAGGGCTGGCTCCAGGCAACCGTGGGGTGAGCAGGTACCAGCCGTCCTGAGCCTTCCAAGCTACTTATGGCACACGGACCCCACTTACAGCATGGTCCATCTGCCTCCCTGAGACCAAACACCTACCTTCTCTCCTTTTGGCCCAGGAGGCCCGAGCGGTCCTACAACACCTTTGTGTCCCTGCAGATAAACAAAATGGAGAGGTGAGGGGCAAGCGAGGACTCGAATAGAGGACAGGAACTCAGAGCTGCACACAGTGGGGCTGTACACAGGGGTTCCAGCGTCTGTCCCAATTTGCTCTGTGGTTCAACAAACCCTGTGTCTCTGTGGGTCCTGGCCTTCTAGACAGGTCTTTCAGGTGCCTTCTCGCCTCCCCCACTCCATGGGGGTGTGCTTACTTGAGTGGCTGGGGCTCTGCTGTGCTGCCCTGTTATAGGGGCCAGTGGCTCCTGGTCCTGGCCTCCTCCCTCTCCCCCCCCCCCCCCCCCGGGTTCCTTGGCCTGTTCTTGTTTCCTTT
>NW_012277866.1:0-1216 GCF_000151885.1 Dipodomys ordii
CCACAGCACCACTTCTGGCTTTTTCTGCTTATGTGGTGCTGAGGAATCAAACCCAGGGCCTCATGCATGCAAGGCAAGCACTCTACCACTGAGCAACCACTGAGCCCAGACTAAACCTTATTAAGTGGTTAGTTTTATGTTTAGAATTGGGGATGGCTGGTAGAGAAGAAATGGTGTCAGAACAAAACAAAACCTAATATACATCTTGGAGTTTCTTCTTATTGCCAAGCATTCAGGCTCTGATTTATTATTATTAGATGAGATAACCTTTGTGCCTTTCTAAGCTTATCTCATTTTAATTGTATCCACTTCCTTGCAAATGACATAACTTCATTTTTCTTTATAGCTGTTTCAGATTTCATAGTATATATTATTTTTATCTATTCATCTGTTGAGGAATACCTTGGTTAACTTAGAGTTTGGGTATTGTGCACTGTGCTGTAATATAGTTTGCACTCTTCTGGATATATGCTCAGTGGTGATATGGTGGGGTCAAAAGGTCAGTCCTATTTTTATTGTAGAACTTTCATACTGATTTCCATAGTGGTTATACTAGTTTACAGTCTCACCAACAGTGTATGAAAATTCTTTTTCCCCTGCATCCTTGCCAGCATTTTGTTATTTGACTGGATAAGATAGATTCTTAGTGTAGCTTTGATTTGTATTTCCTGTATGGCTGTTAGGTAAATTAAATAGGTAGATTTACTTAGGTAGCCAATAGAGAACACCACATGGTTTTCAAGAAGGAAGAGAAGTCTATTTATTCCCAACTGCCTGTTCCCACCTTACCCGGTAGAGACCACATGACCTAAGGGGCAGGCCCATGTCTCACCTGGGTTTAAGTAGGGAAGAGATGGGGAGGCGTGGCCAAGTAGGGGAGGTGTGGCCACAGTGATGAGGATGTGACCTCAGGGCCTGAGACCTTCCCAGGATGTGACCTCATGGGGGGGGGGGCGGAGAGGACTCAAGGTGTGCCAGTTACCTAGGTGACACAAGTCCTAGGTGGAGACTTAGCCAAGAGGTAGGAGGAGTCTGTCCCACCTTCCCATTACATTAAGGATGTTCAATAGTTCTTTATGTATTTTTTTTTGGGGGGGGGGTGGGTCTGGTCGTGAGGCCTGAACTCTGGGCCTAGGTGCTGTCCCTCAGCTCTTCAGCTCAAGGCTAACGCTCTACCACTTGAGCCACAGCGCCACTTCCGGCTTTTTTCTTTTTG
>NW_012277867.1:0-1628 GCF_000151885.1 Dipodomys ordii
CACCACATAAGCAAAGAGAAAAAAGCCGGAAGTGGCACTGTGGCTCAAGTGGTAGAGCGCTAGCCTTGAGCTGAAGAGCTCAGGGACAGCACCCAGGCCCAGAGTTCAGGCTCCACAACCGGACCCCCCCCCCAAAAAAAAAGGGTTTCTACTAGCTGTACTACAATGAAACCTTTAGCTCTCCTTGAATCTATAGCATGTGACAAGCACTGGGCAAACTTCCAGATGCATCATCTAATTTGATCTCAGAAGCAACCTGCATGTGATCACTATCTTCCACATTATAAGGGGGCTTCACTGTCTTAGTAAAATCTTCCACCCCTGCTTGATCAGGGAAGAAAGAGAAAACAACTCATGTAGACACAGGAAGCCATGTAGGTAGAGACAGCTGGTTTGTAACAATGTATGACAAGAAATGTACTCATTATCTTATTCATGTAACTGTATCCCCTATGTACAACATCTTTACAATAAAAAAAGGAACAAGGAAAAAGATTTTCTCCATTGTGCCCTAAAAGCAAGTACTTGCATCCTTTGTAGTTAAAACAGGAAAATGAAGCTGTTTATAATTTCGGATAGCCATGATTTACTGAAAGGGTAACTGCTAGGAAACTTGTAATTCTATTAGTCATGAGTTTCTGTGACTTTCCCACACCATCTTGAGGTTTTTACTTCTGGAAATGGTACAGACATCAAATTGCTGAGGGGTTTCATGTCACTATTAGCACATGTTTTTTTTTTTTAATTTGGAAATCAACAACACAGTTAATGTCAGGAATTTTAAGATGCCCATCCTTTGAGTTTCAGTGCCCTTATTTTTAATAAAATCAGTTTTCAGTTGTAGTCTCAATAATGTCCTAATTCAAAATGCCATAATTCAAAGCATGGTGGGATCTTAATATACTTTGTGTAACTGGCTTTTGTTTCTCCTTCAAGTTGTTCTAGGCGTCTGTGAATCATTCAATGTCGATGTGAAGAATTCAATGAGTTTCAAGGGCTCAGTGGAGGACATGTTTGGATATACAGTTCAACAATATGAAAATGAAGAAGGAAAATGGTAAGCCATTGGGTTTTATTGCTGGTTTGATATTTTACAAAGTAAATGGAAATACTATGTGGCTACAGATTGATTTTTATGAATGAAACTTTGACAGGATGAATCATATTTGCTAGAAAATGCAGTCTAGTCATTTGCTAATAGAAATTGACCTAAAGTTAAAAAAAAAAGAAAAGGAAAAAAAGCTTTTCTGGGATTTACAGGAAGTAGTTAATAATTCCATTGAAGCCTGGATTGGCCTTAATGAAGGTTCTTATCCAAAATAGTCACTATTCAGTAATTGTTTTATTTTGGCAAGAGTTTGTAAAATGTTATTATTTTAGGATTGCTTCAATACTTGGCTAAAATTTGACAGGAAGGACTTGGAGGCAGACAAAATAGTTCCTTGAAGGCACTCCTTGAAGGAGTTAGTATCTCTTCAATAATTAGAAGGATTTTTTTTGGGGGGGGAGGGACTTTTTTGATCTACTAAATTTGATCTAATATTTATAATGGCTTTCTGAATTTCTGTGATACAGTTATAAACCTGCTAATATTTGGTTAAATTCATTAGGTAGATTTTTTTTTTTTT
>NW_012277868.1:0-1766 GCF_000151885.1 Dipodomys ordii
TGTGGTGCTGAGGAATCGAACCCAGGGCCTCAGGCATGCAAGGCAAGCGCTCTACCACTGAGCCACCTTCCCAGCCCCCTAAATAGTCTTTTATATCAAGGAGAACTAGAACAGAAACCATTTAAACATGCATGTATTACACCAAAGACAAACAGATCAACAACTGTTCATCAAATACCATCTTCTCCAAGGGCCAGTGACAATGTTGATCATTATGAGATACATTCTACCTTCCAAGAATTCCCTGCAGGACAGAGCACATGTACACAACTCAAGTCACACCATGCTGGATTTTCTGTCAAGATTCTTGACAGCAACCTTTTGTTTCCACCCCCTGTGACATCACACACAGACACACCGGGTTTATACTTGAAGCATGTTTTCCCATAGGTCTCAAGTAAAAGAAAAAAATGGCTTCAGTGATTGCATGAAAAAATATACATTCTATGGGATTATCCTCAGCATCCAATACCATGAAATAACATATGACTTAGTCTCCTCAAATCGTGTTCTTTTAACTGTTTTGCTATGCCAAATAAAATGAAGCAAGATTTTAAGAAGAATCTCAAGGAATCATCCTATTACTTCATCTCCAAGACAGAGGAAATTACACCCTCCACCCCTACCCACCTCCCTGCCCAACCCTTAGCTTAATGTAATTATACCATACAACCACCTAGGGTCACATGTCACTGACTGCATGTCCTAGCTCAGAAAAGAGGTGGAAATGATGGAAAATACTAGAAAAAGTTAATTGAATTTATAGTTGCAGCCAGGTGCTAGTGGCTCACAGCTGTAATCTTAGCTACTCAGAAGGCTGAGATCTGAGGCTAGAGGTTCAGGCAGGAGAGTCCATGAGCATCTTAATCCCCAATTAACCACCAAAAAATAATAAGTGGAGCTGGCTCAAGTGGTAGAGCAACAGGGATAGAGTGAAAAAGATTAGGGACAGCACTCAGGCCCTGAGTACAATCCCCAGTACCAGTACACAGATATTCTTAAGTTATTTTACTTGCATTTAAATGCATCTTTCTTCTTGTTACAGAAATGACTACCTGTTTTTACTTGGCAACTCGGTAATGCAGACCTTTGTTTTAGCACAGACAGCTAAAATCATTTACAGTCATATTACAAGTATTATTTAAGCAGAAATCCTAACATACTAACCATCAGATGGAATCATATCAAGAGTTACATGGGAAACAAGAAAGAAAATACACATTCATGAGCTACTAAAACAGGTTTTACTAAGCTTCCTAATATAAACACATACAGAACTGCAACATACCTCACATTAGCATCAAGTTTGTCCATTACAGGAAATAGACATGGGTGAGTTGGATTTCAGTGCCCACAGAATCCTATAATGGGAAATAAAAAGATGTTAAACAGAAAAATAACAGGCACTGTTAAAAGAAAAAGAAAAGGCCAAGTGATCATTGCTTCCTACTTGTTAAGACTACTGGTATTTTTCCAGAAATTTCTAATAAACAGTGCATAGCAAAGAGTATCTGTAATATTAAAATATGAAGTATGAAATACTTTCTGCTGAAAGTTGCAAACAACATATATAGACACTTCTTTGTGTGTGTATGTGCGTGCATGCGTGTGGGGGGGGGCCTGGGCACTGTCCCTCAGCTCTTCAGCTCAAAGCTAGCGCTGTACTACTTGAGCCACAGCACCACTTCCGGCTTTTTTCTTTTTGCTTATGTGGTACTGAGGAATCGAACCCAGGGCCTCATGCATGCAAGGCAAGCACTCTACCA
>NW_012277869.1:0-1197 GCF_000151885.1 Dipodomys ordii
CTAGTGCTCTACCACTTGAGCCACAGCGCCACTTCCAGCTTTTTCTGCTTATGTGGTGCTGAGGAATCGAACCCAGGGCCTCATGCATGCAAGGCGAGCACTCTACCACTAAGCCACCTTCCCAGCCCTTGTTATTTTTTAAATTGAAATTCACAAGAAGAAATCAGGAAAGGGATTTAAATTACCCATATTATCTCTACCAACATGATTAATGATTACTAAATTATCTCCAATATTTTTGCTGTGTGTTTTGCATGTATAGGTACATACTTGTACTTACACACACAGTGTACTTTTTGTTGTTGTTGTTGTTGGTCATGGGGCTTGAACTCTGGTCCTGGGTGCTGTCTCTGAGTTCTTCAGCTCAAGGTGAGCACTCTACCACTTGAGCCACAATGCCACTTCCAGTTTTCTGGTGGTTAATTAGAGATAAGAGTCTCACAGACTTTCCTACCCAGGCTGGCTTTGAATGGCGATCTTCAGATCTCAGCCTCCTGAGTAGCTAGGATGACAGGCGTGAGCAGTGTATATGATTTATAACAAAAAGAGCTCGTATTTTTTAGCCCCAGTGATGTGCTCATCTGCTAATGTGGTGCTGATAACAGTTCTCAGCCTGAATTCAGTTCCAGAATAAGAGTTCTCTAATGGACTGGCAATGTCTGGCATGGGTATGGAAGGGTGGGCTGGAGGATGCCCGTTCTAAACTGAGTCCATTCCTGCAGGAGTCTCCACCTCTCTCCCAGGCACCGAGCTGTCTGTCCGTCACAAGCTCTGTTCTTGACTTACAGCTGTGAATGGACACACTTTTGGAAGCCTTCCGGGCCTTTCAATGTGCGCTGAGGACAGGGTGAAATGGTATCTTTTCGGTATGGGCAACGAAGTAGACGTGCATGCGGCTTTCTTTCACGGGCAAGCACTGACTAACAAGAACTACCGCACAGATACAATCAATCTCTTTCCTGCCACCTTGGTCGAGGCCTTTATGGTGGCCTGGAACCCTGGAACATGGCTGCTGAGCTGCCAGAATCTGAACCACCTGAAAGGTAGGCTGTCTTTTTTTTTTTTTGTCGGTGGTGGGGCTTGAACTCTGGGCCTGGGTGCTGTCCCTCAGCTCTTCAGCTCCAGGCGAGCGCTCTACCACTTGAGCTACAGCGCCACTTCCGGTTTTCTGGTGGTTTATTGGAGAT
This sequence comes from Dipodomys ordii, assembly GCF_000151885.1. Taxonomy (NCBI): domain Eukaryota; kingdom Metazoa; phylum Chordata; class Mammalia; order Rodentia; family Heteromyidae; genus Dipodomys; species Dipodomys ordii. Next base: position 1,188 of record NW_012277869.1, read on the forward strand.
AGGAGTCTCA
>NW_012277870.1:0-1674 GCF_000151885.1 Dipodomys ordii
TTTGCTCAAGGCTAACATTCTACTACTTTGGGCCACAGTGCCACTTCTGGTTTTCTAATGGTTAATTAGAGATAAGAATCTCATAGACTTTCCTTCCCAGGCTGGCTTTGAGCCGCAATTCTCAGATCTCAGCCTTCTAGGATTACAGGCGTGAGCCCCCAGTGCCTGGCTCATCCCTGGTATGTTGATGCACATTCAGAGCTCTTGGGTTTGCTTTCAGAATGTGTGCGATGGCCCCTGCACGAGCCAGAACTTGCTGCGTCAGGCTGACCTCAACAAGTTCACCCCTCAAGGTCAGTGCCCAAGAGAATGGAGCATGGGTGGAGCCTGTTGGGCATTTGGGAGTTGAGCCTCTGGCCTTGGGGAAATGGTCTGTTTCTGGCAGAAAGCCCCAGCTTCCTTAAGACGAAAATGAATCTAGAAAGAAATAAGGTGCTTTGCAAGGCCTAGACTCTCAGAGAACATTTATCATTACCCTTCACAGAGCTGGGACAAGGGCCTGGGGCAGCTGAGGACAAGAGCACAATTTTCTCTCCTGGGTTGATGTCCCTGGACATTTATGTATGGGTTTGCTGCCTCCCCTGGAAGATGGGGTTGGGGGAGGCCACGGGTGTATCTTAGATGCTCCCTTCTGGACCCTCAGGACCTGAAACATGACCCAGAACACATAGATGTCTGAGACGTACAGGCTCTGAGTTGGTGATTAGGGTCTGAAAGTTCCTTTTTCACTGAATGAGGATTGTGTTCTTGGGCTCCATGGAAAGAATGAGTCTTACTCATCGTGAGAAAGGACTGAGCCAGGTCTTTGGGTGTTTGGCAGACAGGATAACAAGATGTTTGTAGGAGGGGCCATGGTTAGTAGTGAGAAAGCTGTCCTTTTCTCCTTCAATATACGGGATGTGCCCTTCTTTCAGGCCCAGATGTCCTGTAGTTCCAGCTGTCTGCTCTGTGTGCATCCCAGAAAAGGTCCAGTTCCTTGCTGGCACTGTCCAGATTAGCCCCACTAGTATGGAAATTTGGATACTTATCTGAGGATCTAGATTTTTCTCAATAGTCTCACAGATACCAATGACCCTGGTGATGAACTTCAGATCTCAGGCCTGTCAGGGATTGGATTGGTACTTCTGTCCCTGGCAGGCATGGAGCTCTACCCCCAGGAGGAAAAGCAAGCCTAATAGACCTCAGGTAGTGTTTGGGACCTTGATCCAATGGGCTAGTGACAGAAGTCCACTCTGCTGCCTGAAGGCTAAGTAGAGGGCCCAAGACACACGCCAGGGGCTGGAACTAGCCTTGATCCTCTCCATCCTGGCTCCTTGGCTCCTTCCCTAAGTGAATTCTATGAGTAGAATCGTGTCAGGGACCCACAGGCTTAGAACCAGGTGATTAGGATATGAAAGCTGCCTTCATAGCAGGGCCATTTGGTTCTGTGGAGACCCCTGAGTGCTGGCCACTCTGCTAGGAGACTTGGACTTCACTTGAAGTCTGGAGGCTTCTGCCACATCTTAGACACCAGGCCAGGCCAGGTTTCTGTGGGACCCCAGAGGGGACTCATACGATGGGCCTTCCTAAAGTGAGACCATATCTTGACTCCAGAAAGGTGGCAAGGCCCACGGAGGCAACACCAGAGATTCCAGACCCTTGGTATTTGTGTGTGTGTGTGTGTGTGTGTGTGTG
>NW_012277871.1:0-1206 GCF_000151885.1 Dipodomys ordii
AGGGGTAACTGCCAGTGGACACGGAGGGAAGATTGAAATGCTCTAAGATTAGGCTAGGCCTATGGCGTCATGGTCTGTAAATACATCTGGTGGCGCTGTATGGTAGAGGGGCCGATGGATATGTAAATTATACACCTATAAAGCTATTTTAAAATCACACACACACACACACACACATCCAGCACTACAGTGACCTTTATCATCCTCTGGTGGGGAGAGGCAGAAGGGCTCAGCCAAGACTTACTGACACTTTCCCTGGGCCCAGTGGGGAACAATCTCCTTTGCCTTCGACCTGGCAAAGCACAGACTGTGAGGAAAGGGAAGAGCCCCGGGCTTCCGCGGCCACCTGGGCGGGGCCAGCCAGGAAGGGGAGGGTTAGCCCCGCAGGTCAGGCGGTGGACGGGCCCTGCGGCCGCCGTACCAGTCTGTGCCGGGGAGCTGTCCTGTTCGCTGATTTATCTTCCCCGATGTCAAGGATGAGAGGTTGAAATTGTGGCTAGAATGTGAAATACGAAAAACACGAAGATTATGATTTAGCGTCTGGGGAAGATGGGCGCTGGCCCTGAGGAAGGCTTGTTAACGCCGTCAGCGCCGTCCGGGGAAGCAGGCCAGGAGGCAGACAGAGAGCTGCCCAGGGTGGCAGAGGAGAGCAAAGTGGGGGAATTGGAGCAGCACCTGGGGGGGTGCGGGGTGGCAGAGCAGTCAGCTTCAATTACACAGAGGCCTGATGTTGAGGGGTAAATAAAACAACCTGGGGTGTAAACAGCTTAAATCGGGATTCAAAGGACACCTGCGGGTGTCTAGACACGAGGTGCACCCTGCTAATTTGTAGTCTCAGAGAAGACGCGCATGAGAGGGGCAGAGCTCACTCTGCTCGTTGGAAGACAGAGTCTGGGCTGTTAGGGGTCTCGGCAAAGCGGGGAAAGGTAAGCTGGCAGAAGAAACAACTGCTCCTGTGCGGATGCATGCAGGAAAATGAACAATGGCTGCCCGTGACGGCTCCGGTCCCCGTGGCTGTGCTGGCCGTGGCTCTGCTTACCATGGCTGTGCTGACCATGGCTGTGCTGACCATGGCTGTGCTGACCATGGCTGTGCTCCCGTGGCTCTGCTTACCATGGCTGTGCTGACCATGGCTGTGCTCCCGCAGCTGTGCTGACCATGGCTGTGCTGACCATGGCTGTGCTGACCATGGCTGTGCTCCCGCAG
>NW_012277872.1:0-1237 GCF_000151885.1 Dipodomys ordii
GGGAAGGGGAAACAAAGGAGGAGGCAACAATGCTTGATAAGAAATGTACTCATTACCTTGCCCATGTAATTGTAACACCTCTGTACAGTATTTTCACAATTAAAAAAAAGTGTAGAAAAACAAAAGTCTCACAGAGTTTCCTGCAAGGGCTGGCTTTGAACCATGATCCTCAGATCTCAGCCTCCTGAGTAGCTAGGATTACAGGCATGAGCCACCTGTGCCCAGCTTATATATATATATATATATATATATATAGTATTGTATATATATATATATATATATAGTATGTATATATTGTAAAGATACTGTATAGAGGGGTTACACTTACATGCACAAGGTCATGAGTCAATTTCCTATAGACCATTGTTATCCCCTCCTTTATTTTCCCCTAACATCCTTTTCCTCTCCACCTCCCTAACTTCTCATGCCCTGCACCCCTACATAGTGTCTTTTACATCTCATTGTTACAATGGATAAACCTGTATACTTTTTTTTTAATTTTAAGATTTTTTTTAATTGTGAAAATACCATACAGAAGGGTTACAATTACATAAGCAAGGTAATGAGTACATTTCTTATCAAGCATTGTTGCCTCCTCCTTTGTTTCCCCTTCTCATCCCTTCCCATCTTCCCGCCCACTCCCCCCATCCTCCCCCCTGCCCCTGACTCCCTGACTCCCACCCCCATCCCCAGCGCCAAAGTTGTGAAGTTCCTTTTTCGACATAATGACTTGTACATCTCATTGTTGCAATGGGTCCACCTGTATCACTATATAAACTATTTGTATTTTCCCTTCCCCTCCACAAATTATACCAACATCAAATACAGTGAAAACAGGGATTGTACCGAGGGGGAGGGACATACAAAGCAACAAAAAAATCATCTTATAAAAATGTTAGAAACAATCATAAGAAAGAAACAAGATTTGAATCCTTATCTTGGGGTTCATTTCACCTAACATCAACTTATCTGACCTTTTCATACTGGTTATTGCAAATAAGGGAAATCATGGGACCTATGTTTCTTTGGGCCTGCCTTACTTCACTTAATATAATTTTTTCCAAGTCTTTCCATTTCCTACCAAATGCTTTTTTTTTTTATTTTTATTTTATTTATTTTATTTTTTTTGCTGGTCATGGGACCTGAACTCTGGGCCTGGGCGCTGTCCCTCAGCTCTTCAGCTCAAGGCTAGCACTCTACTACTTGAGCCACAGTGCCACTTCCAGCTTTTTCCTGC
>NW_012277873.1:0-1684 GCF_000151885.1 Dipodomys ordii
GAGGGAGGGAGGGAGGGAGGGAGGGAGGGAAGGAGGGAGGGAGGGAGAGAAATCTTGAACTATGACTGGAATGGCATTGGATTTGTGTGGGAAATACTGTGATTCTATTACTTTAAGCTTTCTCATTTGTGAACTCAGACTACCTTTCTAATTTATTCAGATATTTATCAATACTGTTTAGTATTTCTTGTTGAACAAAATAGTTTTGTACACAATTTGTTCAGTTAGCTACATTTGTTGTCTGGGTTGTTTTTCTGCTGTTTGACAATCAAACTCAGGGTCCTCTACTTGACAGGAAGGACTCTACCACTAAGCTACAACCTTAAACTATTATTTTTTTTTTTCAGTTGTAAGACTTGAACTTTGGGCCTAGCCCCTGGCCTTCAGCTCTTCAGCTCATAGCTAGCGCTCTACCACTTCAGCCACTTCCGGTTTTCTGATGGTTTATTGAAGATAAGAGCCTCACCGCCTTACCTGCCAGGGCTGGCTTTGAACCACGATCTTCAGATCTCAGCCTCCTGAGTAGCTAAGATTACAGGCATGAGCCACTGGCACCCAGCTTATTTTTTTTGAAAGAGGGTCTCACTAGTTAATCCCGGCTTGCTATAACTTGTCATATGTCCCAAGCTAGCCTCAAAGGCATGCAGTCATCTACCATGCCTGGTCAATTTTTAGATGCTGTTATAAATAAAGTTGTTTTCTTAATTTTATTTTTGCATTATTCGTTGCTAAAATATGAAAATACAATAGATTCTTGCAACTGGTCTTACCTACTCATTAGTGTATATGTTTGTAAATGAAGTTGTTTTCTTAATTTCATTTTTTATTGTTCATTACTGAATAGGATAATACAACTGATTTTTATATATGGACTTTAGATATTGCGGTGTTGCTGCAGATTCGTTGTTATGTATTTATCTGTTTGTATATCCCTAATATGACAGCATCAACAAATAGTTTAACTGTTTTCTTTATAATTTGGTGCCTTTTATTATTTTTTTTCTTGCCTTGGCTGGAACTTCTGGTGCAAATTTGAATACAAAAGGTTAGTGTGGACTTCTATATCTTGTTCCTGAACTTGGGACCAAACTTTAAACTTCTTTAAACCTTTTCTTATGCGTTATTAATTCTGCTTTTGGAATTTTTTTTGCAAATGCCCTTTTCTCAGTTTAGGAAGTTCCCTTCCATTTCTGCATCGATGCATGTTTTCATTATTAAAGGCAATTGAATTTTCTAAGGCATTTTCCTTCATATATTGAAGTATCGGAGAGTAAATTCCTATTCTTTATTCTAATAATATTCTAACATTTATTTTAATAATATTGTAATAATGCACTAGGTTGTCTTTATTAAGCAAGCCTGTACCCCTGGAATTGATTACATTTGATCATTCTGTATGATCTTTTAATATATTGCTAGATTCAGTTTCCTAGCATCTTATTGAAGATTTTTGTAACTATGATTATAAGAAGAGTTTCTTGAAGAATTGCTGTTTCCCCACCCTCCTTTTCTACCTCTACCTCCAGCTATTACTTAAGTAATTTTTCCCCTCATCTTAAAGAAAGACAAAACCATACAAAAAAAATAACAAAACCAGGGGCTGGGAAGTTGGCTCAGTGGTAGAGCGCTTGCCTTGCAAGCCTGAGGCCCTGGGTTCGATTCCTCAGCACCACATAAGCAAAAA
>NW_012277874.1:0-1132 GCF_000151885.1 Dipodomys ordii
AAAAAAAGCCAGAAGTGGTGCTGTGGCTCAAGTGGTAGAGCGCTAGCCTTGAGCTGAAGAGCTGAGGGACAGCACCCAGGCCCAGAGTTCAGGCCCCACTACCGGACCCCCCCAAAAAAAACTTATTTATAATATAGGCCAGTTTGTTCAATCTTCCTTAGTGGCATATATACAATTATTGGCAATTCAGTGACAGATTAGCCAAAATATCTAAGCACCTAGTTGATAAGCTGTAAACTTTAATTATAAATAAAATTTGCAAAATTATTGATATAACTATTAATTATATATTGTCACAAATATTGCATCTTTGTACTCTCCTTTATCTTAGTAAAACAAATGCCAAAATATATCTAGATGACTTTCTTCAGGCTCTGGTAATACCTGGAATTTTCATAAGCTAATTACAACTTCTCGAACAAGTTATATAATGAATAGACTAGAAAGAGAATACCCTATAGAGTCAGTCTGCCTTAACTCATAAACCAGGTATGCCTCTTAACTGTATAATGTCACTCACATTACTCCTAGTGCCTAGATTTTCTTATTTTTAAAAATGGAACATAGGTTGGATATGGTAGTGAAGACCTGTGTTCCAGCACTGCAGAGGCTAAAGCAGGAGGACCAGGGATTGATGGCTTGTGACTGGATTGCTTAGCAAGACCATGTCTATTGACAGGGAAGGGAGAGAGAGAGGGAAAGAGGGAGAAAGAGAGAAGGGGGGAGAAGGAGGCAGAGAGGCAAAGATGTAAAGATAGAAATAAGACACTTTACTGCAAAGGCTGATAAAGGGATTTTTAGACCATATACCAATACAATACCAAGCTCATAAGTGTTCATAATATGCTTTATATTAGCCACTTTGTTCTAGGAGTAAAGTTTTAAAAGGAGTCTGAAGATACAGTTCAGTGGTAGGATGTTCAACTACTGCACAAGGCCCTCTTTAGCACTGTTAAAAAAATTTTTTTTAATTTTTTTATTTTTGGTCAGTCGTGGGGCTTGAACCTCTGGGCTTGGACGCTGTCCTGCGCTCTTCAGCTCAAGGCAAGCCACAGCACCACTTCCAGTTTTCTAGTGGTTTATTGGAGATAAGAGTCTCACGGGGGGCTGGGAAGGTGGCTCAGTGGTAGAG
>NW_012277875.1:0-3487 GCF_000151885.1 Dipodomys ordii
AGGCTAGCGCTCTACCACTTGAGCCACAGCGCCACTTCCGGCTTTTTTTCTTTTTGCTTATGTGGTGCTGAGGAATCGAACCCAGGGCTTCATGCATGCAAGGCAAGCGCTCTACCACTGAGCCACCTTCCCAGCCCCTTGATTGGTTTCTTAAATCAATTTGTTTGAGCAGGCAGAACAAAGCTCTGCCTTACCAGGGACTTTATGACCCTCCTCCCAGAAAAGTTCAGTGGGAGGAGGATCGCTTTGAGTATCACAAAAGAGGGAGATGGCTGTTTCCTCTAGCTTGGAATTGCTGTAGTGGGGCTAGGTTGTGGGTAGGGTTGAGGCCTGTCAGAATCAATAGTTTTTCCTGAGGGGCTAGTTCCTGAGACCCTCACACAACCCAACCTGGAGCCATTCTCAGGATTTATGTGTACTGCATTTGCAATTGTTTTTCTTTTACCCTCCAGGTCTGCTGTCTGCTGCAGTGGGGTAGGGCTGCCTCTGGCTCTATTTACTCAGTGAAGAAAATCACTCCTCTGGGGGTGGAGTTTCTCTGCCTGGGAAGGGCAACATTCTCCTGGGGTGGAACTGAGCCCAGCAGGACAGGTTCCTTTGACTTGTTGAGTGGCTCCTATTGTCTTCTTTCAAGGCCTGAGTCATGGGCTAGCTGCTCTGGCCCTGTCTTTGTCAGTATCAAAGATGGAGTTCTTCTCTGTTGGTGGGGGAGGGGCTACCTTCCAACTGCTGCTCCATGAGGAGTGAGGACGTATTGTGGGGTAGTTACACCTTTCCCTTGTTTCCATGGTCTGTGACTGTGGTCAGCTGGATGAAGATTCCCGCTCCTTGTCAGTACTGGCTGACAGTGAATAGAAACCACTGGTACACCGACTCTGGTGCCTTTGTCTTGGGCTCTGTCTGTTGATGTGGTGGCTGCAGCAGTAGTAGCCACCACCACTGCCCCTGCCTTGGACACCAGAGGTTGCTAGAACGTGTCTCTTTCACCAAGCTGCCTGATTTTTTTCCCTTCTGGACAAACTCTCTGTCCTATGATGGCACACTTGGCATGACTCTCTAGCCTTGGACTTTTCACTGGAACACTAAATGTTTCTACATGAGAGCTTGTGTAGCTCCCAGCTTCTCCTCTGCCATCTTCCTTTGGACTCTCTCCAAGTAATGTTTGTCTCTATTAATAATGGAAAAATAATGAAGATTCGGCAATATTATTGTAAATGAGTATCCCCAGAATAGAACAGAGTAATGCAAAGTTACATGCAGCCAAGAATTGCATTAGACATTTGTAAGGGAAATAACTAGATTTTTTTTTCTTTCCTTGTTGTTCGGTGAGGTAGAACCTATTGACACATGTTATTATGTATAACTAAAGTATATGTTTTGTTTTATTTCACTTGTTTTGAAGCTTAGTCTGCGACAGTGTTTTTCATTTTAACTTTATAATTTAATTTCATAATTAATTTAAACTTTTTTTAGCTCAATCTTTTAACTTTGAAATATTTGCGGAATAATTATCTCTTTATACCTTACTTAGACCAAAATACAAACACAAAAAGTTGGATGTGTGTGATTCTATTTGCTAATTTTCTTCCCACTGTATAATGTATTTCTGTAGAAGATATGTACAACATTTTACCCTTCAGATCATTGGTAAAACTATTGAACAGAACAAAGACTAGGATCAGAAGAAAAGAACTCTTTTCAGGTTAATATTCATACAGTAGTCATGTCTTCTACAAAAATGGTTAAGCTCAATATAGCCCCAAATAAATTCAACAATATACTGTCACTAAAATACATGTTTCTCTATCTTGTTCCAGAAAGTATCAAATGAAGTATTTGGCACAAAGTAACTTATATGGTGCCTATTCTCCTTACTACTTGCTATTTTAGCACCTCTTTTATGAAAGGAAATGAATAGCATAATTTTTGTGGAATACATAATATTTTCACAGATTTTTTTGTAACTATTTACACATCTGTTTTGTTTGATGAATCAATGCAATATTTTTCACTGACATTAATTCAAATTTAATGACTCCATAGTTTCTTTCACATTATTTTTCCTTTGGAAAATCAGAGATACCTTAGTTACTGGTCTTGTTCTGAATTAGTAAGTTCATAAAATGTACATGTTATACAATGACATGTACAAATTCAGAAGTTTAATATGCAGATTTCTTATTGAAAACGTTGATTAGCTTACTATTTTGACCATTAACTGCTTGTGTGTGTGTGTGTATGTGTGTGTGTGTGTGTGTGGGTGGGTGTGTGTGTGTGTGTGGTGCACCAGTCCTGGACTTGAACTCAGTGCTTGGGTGCTGTCCCTGAGCTGTTTTGCTCAGGGCTAATACCACTTGAACCACAGCTCCACATGAGCTGCACAACTCCACTTCTGGCTTTTTGGTTGCTAAATGGAACTAAAGGTCTCATGGACTTTCCTCCCTTGTCTGGCTTTGAACTGTGATCCTCAGATCCCAGCTTCCTGAATATTATAGGTGTGACCTTAGGTATTAATTTGCTTCTGTAAATTTTCATATCTTCAATGGTCTAAAAATATTTTTGTCAGAGAGCACAAAAGGAAACAATTCCACATTTTTTCTATTGTCTTCTGGCATTATATCATATATCTTGAGAAAAGACCATTCTATTTCATGTGTTTAACATTTTTCTAACATTCCTCAGCATGTCCTATATTCAATATTGTTCTAAAAATTAATATTTGATATTATATAAATATTTTAGTCTCATACTTATTTATGAGATGTTTTCTGTATGCAAATTACTATGCTCCTAGAGATTATGTGATCATATGAAGTTCTATCTATCTATCTATCATTTTTACTTTAGTATCTCACAAATCAAGCAGGGCAGAAAAATAGTAGTAGTTAACTAATATTGTGTATCAGCTCTTCTTTAGAGATACACTTATTCCAAATTTTTTTAACAAAGTTGAAAAATGTCTTAAGATTTCCTCAATGGATATGAAAAATTCTACTTTCATTTAGAGTAGAAAAATATTCAAATTAAGAATAGATGAAAACTTTCTTAATCTGATCAAACTTTATCAAAATCCTAGAAACTCATTATGTTAATATTGGAAACCTTCCCAAGGACAAGAGTTCTAGGCAAAAGCATGAGTAGAATGTTTGTTATTATTGGTCTTATTAAATACTTCACTGTAGGTCTTAGCTAGAAATATAATAAATAAAAAATCAAATAATAAGGAAACATTGAAAGATGGGAGAGAAAGGATTCTATTTTTCACATTACCTTCTATGTAGATAATCTAAAATTAGCTACATGAAAAAGACTGGAATTTACAGACAGATGTAAAAGCTAATAAGGGAGTTTAGCAAGATAAACTATAGGGCAAATACTAAAAAGAAGAATCATTTAGATTCCTAAATACTAGTAATGGCTAATCAAAAATTTTTGTGCAGTTGTGTGTGTGTGTGTGTGTGTGTGTGTGTGTGTGTGTGTGTGTGTG
>NW_012277876.1:0-2418 GCF_000151885.1 Dipodomys ordii
TTATCACTGTAGACCTGCACACCGCAGACACTGGTCTATATCACTGTAGACCTGCACACCGCAGACACTGGTCTTTATCACTGTAGACCTGCACATCGCAGACACTGGTCTTTATCACTCACCTCATAGGGCTGTGCTCCTTGGTAAACCTCAACAGCACCATAGTCTTGAGGGGTCTTGATGAGCACATTTGAAAGCCCAGGTGCACCGAGATACATGTGGCCAGAAAGCAGGTGCTGTTTCAGTTATTTTTTAGACCCCAGTGACAGTAAGGTAAATAAGCCTGATCCTTCTTTGCAGTTTTGTGGCCAGAAGCCCGGTGAGTTCATGATTTGACTGCTTGCTGGGCACCTAGGTCCCATGCGCCATCATGAGGCCAGATGTGTAAAGTCCTCCAAGGAGATGGGTTTCCTACATGCACCAGGAGCAAAAGCTCATCAGTGTTTAGGGACCAAGCATTAGTTGCAGTGCCAAGTCCAGAATGTGGACTGTTGATATCTCACCACCCCCATCATGGAGAAGAAACGTGGCTGAAATGTATGTTGTGTGACATGGCACCTGTGACTGAGAACACATGAAGCCCAGACAGGACATGGGTGAGGTCCCCAGAGATGTCAGGCCCGGGAAGGGCCAGTTGAGGTTCTGTGGAGATTTAATACCTCTGGGGGGTACGGTGAGGTCGTTCTGAGCTATAATGCCCAGGGAGGGACACAGGTGAGGGTCTGTCCCCTTTCCTCAGCTAAGTGGGCAATATAAGCCTTGGCGGCAGGAGGCACAGATGAGGTTCTCTAGAGCTATCTGAGCTACAGATTCATGATGACATGCTTCCAAACTGGGCTGCACATTTTACAACTATAGTACTTACCTAGGAATAAAAAGAATAAAAAGTAACTAACTTTGTAAAATTTTTATTTATTCATTTATTTATTTTTAAAAAATTGGCCAGTCCAGGAGCTTGAAATTGTGGCCTCTACACTGTCCCGGAGCCTCTTTGTGCTCAAAGCTAGTGCTCTATCACTTGAGCCACAGTGTCACTTTTCAGTAGTTTATTTGAATCTCATGAACTTTTCTGCCTGGTCTGGCTTCAATCCACAATCCTCAGATCTCAGCCTCCTGAGTAGCTAGGAGTCACCGATGCCTGGCAGGAAATAACTGTTTCATGATGAGCTGTTAACAATGAGAAAGAAATGCTCTCAATAATTTAATGGTGGACACAAACTGTCACAAACTATCTGAAAATCAAAGCAGTAATTTAATTGGAACTGGGAATAGCTTCTCTTGAGGACTACAGGGATTCAGAGTACAATCAGTATTTGTGATGAAGCTGCAGGAGGCAGAAGTGGAAGCTGAGGGCCTGGCATTGTAGCTATAGCTTACAAGATGTGCCAGACAAGCAACAGGAGTCACCACATTGCCACTTCAGCAGGTAGTAAACACGAAGCCAACTTTGCCAAACATTAGTCTGGGACAAGCAGTTTTCGTGTCTCACATTTAATGCATTTATTGGGGAATGTTCTGTCAACAGGAAAGTGGATACTCAGGAAAAGTAAGATTTTAAAATGTCAGCAGAACATGAGTAGAGCATAAGAATATTTCCCCATCAGATAGGAAGTCTATAATCGCTCCATAGAAAGTAAAACAAAGCAGTGGAACAGTGAAATACTTGGGAATGGAAGAGTGGTGTTGCTATTTTAGCTAAAGAATGTACAGAGACTCTTTTTTCCCCTAGGGAAGCACCCAAGGACAGATGTGTGCCACAAGGAAGCGGTCACAGAGAGATTTAGAGAAAGTGGAACCCTGGAGAGAGGATACTATAAGAAAGCCATCTGCAGTCAGTGCAGCAGCACAAATGCCAGGCCTGGGACTCGGATTCAGGGCCTGAGGTATTGCTATCCATGAGCCTTTTCACTCAAGGTTAAGGCTCGCACTCTCCCATGTGGGATACAGCTTCATTCCCGGCCTCTTGGTGATTAATTGGAGATAAGAGTCTCAGGGACTTTCCTGTCTGAGTTGGCTTCAACCATGGTCCTCAGATCTCAGCCTCCTGGGTAGCTAGGATTACAGGCAAGAGCCACCATCACCCTACTTAATATTCTTAAATTGAACAAGTGACTGCAAAGAAAAGAGTCTTTACTTATTGAATATGAACTGAATTACCTTAGATAGTTTCAGTCCTTTCTATGACCTAAGAAATTTCTTCACTAAATGTTTGATAACTCACTCTGCTTACTTAACCTGGGTTAGATTCAGTTTGATATGACTTATTTTTAGAGCCTTAAGCTTGCATGACCATGCTTGATATTTTTATTTTTATTTATTTATTTTTTTTGGGTCCGGTCGTGGGGCCTGAACTCTGGGCCTGGGCACTGTCCCTCAGCTCTTCAGCTCAAGGCTAGTGCTCTACCACTTGAGCCACAG
>NW_012277877.1:0-1901 GCF_000151885.1 Dipodomys ordii
TTCTTTCTTTCTTTCTTTCTTTCTTTCTTTCTTTCTTTCTTTCTTTCTTTCTTTCTTTCTTTCTTTCTTTCTTTCTTTCTTTCCTTCTTTCCTTCTTTCTTCTTTTTTCTTCTTTTTGCCAGTCCTGGGCTTGAACTCAGGGCCTGTCCCTGAGCTTCTTTTGCTCAAGGCTACTACCCTACCACCTGAGCCGCAGCTCTACTTCCACCTTTTTCTGTTTATGTGGTACTAAGTAATCAAACCCAGGGCTTCATGTATGGTAAGCATGCACTGTACCACTAAGCCATCTTCCCAGCCATACACTATTTTTCTTGATGGATGAATAAAATTCCAGAAATGTAGGTTGATATTAAAAGGGAATGGTTGATTTTGAAAGGGAATGTACACGATCATTTACAAGTGACATTAGTGATCCATCAACTTTTACTGGTTTTCCATTTGCATTTCTAAACTGTTCCTGTTTGGTTTATATAATCTCCCTTCAGATGGCTTAATAGAACTCAAAGAGTTACATTCAGTTCCTTTGTTCTTGTAGCTTTGGCCCTGGAGAGAAATTCTGCCTCATTAGTTAATTTATTCATTGACTCATTCAAAGATTAATTAAGTTATTGGTTAAAAGGATATTTATTGAATCCCTCTTGTGTTTCAGACTCTGCTTGGGTGACACAAACACAAAACAGATAAAATCTTTGTCCTTAAAAATAAAGTAACAAAATAAAATCATCCTGAACATTTTCAGGAACAGATTTAGTAATAAGAGCTTGTGAAGACTCAAGGCATTACATCTCATTAAGCAAATTGTGAAGGCCAAGTGTGCAAAATAAAATGGTCTGTTTTACCCAGACTTCTTTCTCACCCACTAAACTCTAGGAGAGAGTTGGTATGTTAATTAGTTGGCATGTTGGTGATTGAAAGAATTGGACTTCCTTTAGTAGTATTTACTTTGTTCAGGGATTATTTTCAGTGGGGGTTGGGGGGCAGGTTGTAAACCAGGACCAGCCTGGGCTAAGGTTATGTGCCAACCCAAACTTGCCAGCTATTTCCAACTGTCTGAAGAGGGGAAATAAAAATGGAATGGTGGCTCTTCCTTTCATTTTCCTTTATTCAAAACTGATCTTTGATTTATAGTACTTAATATTCAAGCCCAAATTTAGTGTTGCATAATCAAATCAGAAGTCTGAAAACATTAGCAGAAACTGAAACCTTCCAACCTGTGATTACAATTTAATTTTACAGCCCACAAAACATGTTCTTAATTCATCTTGGGACCAGAACTTTGGAGCTTAGTTGATATGAAGCAAAGGAAATAAGTCTGTTAACAAGGCAGTGTTAGAAAATGTCAAGATGCAAGGGACTCAGAGCCTATCTAGTGGAAAGCTTGAAAAAGGATAACTTTGGGCTGAATTTGACTTTTAGATATGCTTTGCTTGACCAAAATCCTTTTTATAGAAATTTCATATAACCATCTATGAAGACTAATTTTGAAAAATCAGAAGATAGAAAACTCCATTTTCATAGTCTTACATGATAAATAAGAACTCTCTCCTCTTCTATATCATCTCTCTTTCCCATGAACTCATCTGAGATTGTGGCTTCTAACTTGGCTTAATAAACTCATTATACAGATGAAGATGCTAAGTCCACAAGGGAGAAAAAGGACATTAGAAAAGATATAACTTTAGTTGGTGGCAGCTGCCCCTGCCTCCTTCTCTCCTAATTCCTTAAGCAATGCTATTTTCATTATGAGTGGCAAAGGAGCTGTGATTTAAAGATACTTTCAGCAACTTGGTTGAAAATTCCTGACCCACCCTTCCTTCCTTCCTTCCTTCCTTCCTTCCTTCCTTCCTTCCTTCCTTCCTTCCTTCCTTCCTTCCTTCTTTCCTTCCTTCCCTCTTTCCCTT
>NW_012277878.1:0-2323 GCF_000151885.1 Dipodomys ordii
TGGCTTTTTTCTTTTTGCTTATGTGGTGCTGAGGAATTGAACCCAGGGCCTCAGGCATGCAAGGCAAGCACTCTACCACTGAGCCACCTTCCCAGCCCAGGAAATTTCTTTTTATTTTCACTCACTAATTTATTGAAAGTTTAAAAAGCAATGTTATTGTTATTATCCACAAGTCTTTGTTTTTCAGATCAATTTTTCCTTTTTCTTTTTTTCTTCTCCAGCCTCATCTCTTAAATAATCAACAGAATAATGTTGATTGGTGCCAGAGGGGCTGACAGAACAGTTATGACAAGTCCAGAACCTGATCCTGGAAACCCTTGCTCTTCCCCTTCCTGTGCTTTTTGACTTCACGCTTTACAGCTACACCTCTGCATCCTCCATTTGATTGCTAACAACTCCCACAACTTGGGGCAGACATATTTCAGTGTCAAAGCAGTTGTGTCCTTGGTGGGGTGCGAGAGAGCAGCAACCACAAAATACATTTTTTTTACTTTTCAAATTGAGCAAACAAAAACATTCATACCAGGAGAGGTGACTCATGCTTATAATCCTAGTTACTCAAGAGGCTGAGATCTGAGGATCATAGTTTGAAGCCAGCCCAAGCCGTAAAGTTTGTGAGATTTTTATCTCCAATTAACACCAAAACAACAAATTCAACAACAACCAGAGATAATGAAAAAAGCTAGAAGTGGAGCTGTGGCTCAAGTGGTGGAATGCAAGCCTTGAGGGGGAAATACAAGCCCAGGGACAGCACCAAAAGAAAAAACAAAAACAAAAATGATTCATAACACAAATCTGAGGAACATTATTAAATTTTGATTGGGAGTGAATTTTAATTAACAATGAGCAAAAAAAGCCCCAAAGAGACAGAGAATAGTGATTGAAGCCACTTGCTGACGTGCATATTAAATAAAATAATGGCACTTCATCAGTGTTTGTCCTCTCTAGCTTCACGAGGCATGATAGGTCACGAGACGTGTGTGGGAACATTTTTCTGAATGCAAACACAGAGAAGTACTTCCCTTTGCCCAAGAGATGTGCATTCTCATGAGCCTAGGGAAAATACCTTACTATCTTCCTGAAAAATGAACTTCTACTTTTCTCTTCCCCAGAGCCAGAAGAACGATGACATGTGGTTATGGAAAGACAGAAGCTTCATTCAGACCATGGGGTCTTCCCCATGGGTAAGATTTCACTGGTCCTGGAGAGAATTTTCTTTGCTCACTTTCAGCCGTAGCACACACCTTTCTTCAAGTCTGAAATGGATTTAGCCCGCTTTCCTGACTCACTTCCTTCCTGATAACCCAGACAGCATAATAGTGATGGGAAGAATAGCAGCCTCTATTAAGCAAGTACTAAGCAGATATAGTACTTTACTCAGTGAAGGAGTCATTAAGGCAACAAAATCTGTCTTGTCTGTTTTTGCTTTGCTGTGGCTTTGAGAGTTAATTCTTTACACTCACAATTTTAGGAGAAACAGACCAGACTCAGCCCCATATGGCTGCCTGTAGATACAGCCAGAGCCGTGTTCTAGCGTTCCTAACCAATTTTCAACTCCCGCTTGATACTATAATTGTTTCCTTGTGCCTTATAAAGGTCCTTGTTATTATCCTTGTTATTCTTCACATATGAACGTTTATACAATGGAAAGCTTATATAGCATAGTTTTGCATGCAACTGGAGTGAATTCCTAGACCTGTGAAGTCCCTTTAAGGACCTCTATCTAGAGGCCCTGGCTTTGTGACCTATCTGCTTTTCTCCTTTACTCCTAATCTCTACATTAGAACCTTTCTGCCATAAATAGAGTTAGAAACTCATTCTGGATTCTGAAAGATATTCAGACAACTTTTTTTTTTTTTTTTTTTTGTCGGTCATAGGGCTTGAACTCTGGGCCTGGGCGCTCTCCCTTAGCTCTTCAGCTCAGGGCTAGCGCTCTACCACTTGAGCTACAGCGCCACTTCTGGTTTTCTGTGATTTTTATTGGAGATAGCGTTTCATGGACTTTCCTGCCTGGGCTGGCTTTGAACTGTGATCCTCAGATCTCAGCCTCCTGTGTAGCTAGGATTACAGGTGTGAGCCACCGGCGCCCGGCCTTCTATTTGTTTTATGAGAGTTAAAGAGTAATGAAGCAACCAAGAAACCATGCAGAATTACTCATGTTCTAAAGGTGTGTTTAGAGCCAGCTGCCAGTGGCTCATGAAATTCTTTTTTTTTTAATTTTTTTTTTGGGTCCAGTCGTGGGGCCTGAACTCTGGGCCTGGGCGCTGTCCCTCAGCTCTTCAGCTCAAGGCTAGCGCTCTACCACTAGAGCCACAGCGCCACT
>NW_012277879.1:0-1600 GCF_000151885.1 Dipodomys ordii
CTGTGGCTCAAGTGGTAGAGCGCTAGCCTTGAGCTGAAGAGCTGAGGGACAGTGCCCAGGCCCAGAATTCAGGCCCCACGACTGGACCCCCCCCCCAAAAAAATTGCAATCTTATTCTGGAAGAATAAGGCTCTTGTTACATCCTGGCTCCTGTCATTCCAAAAGCAAGAGATTTTAAATGTGTGTGTGTGTGTGTGTGTGTGTGTGTGTGTGTGTGTGTGTGTGTGTGTGTGTGTGTGTGTGTGTGTGTGTGAAGGCAACAGAAAGAAAGAAATGAGCTCACAGGCAGGACAGAAAATGGAAGAAACTGCAAGTCTGTTCTAAACTGTTGCCCCTAGAACTGTTGGTCATATCTTTTCCTGGGTCAAGGAAGAAGGCAATCTCTTTAATTCATGTCAAAATCCAAAAAATCTAAAGAGAATCCTCTCACAGATGACTTGTGACTTTGATGAATAAAATTGAATCATTTAGGAAATGATGCAATGGTGTCCTTGAACCCAAATGTCTGCCTCCACACATGAGTAGTTTGAGCTAATGAGAACACATATAGACTTGCTATTCCCAGGGCCTTAAAAAACAGCAAAGAGGTAGTGCCCCCCTGTAATTCTATCTACTCAGGAGACTGACTTCTGAGTATCGAGGTTCAAAGCCAGCCCAGTCAGGAAAGCCCCTTGACCACCAAAAAGCCATATTTGTTGTTGTGGCTCAAATGGTAAAGTGCTAGCTAGCCTTGAGCAAAAAAGCTCAGGGACAATGCCCAGGCCCTGAATTCAAACCCCAGGACCAGCACCAAATCCAAAACAAAACAAAAGTACCAAAGATAAGGCCAATTTCAAGCCTGTGCAAATGAAAGATTTAAGTGCTTCTAATCTGAGCCTTTTCCTGCAGAGAATGGAGATGTGGACCACAAGAACTGACAGGGTCCCTTGAGAACAACAAGCCCAACTTCACAAAAGAGAAAAAGGTGGTTACATTAAGTAATGGGTTTTAAGGAAGGAGACTTTAACAGGCTTAAGGGATTCATTAGAAAGCCTTCACAAGAAAGGAAGTCCAAGGTCAAACAGGGCCTGAGACAGCCAGGTGTTCCTAGAGAGAACATTTCTCACAAAGCTCTTCATTATTATCAATATGGGACATGGAAAGAGGAAAGCAATTGAGTGAGCAAAGCCTGGTGGCTATAGAAGACTCCAGAAGCACACATTGAGGTGGCCAAGAAGTTCTAACATTAATTCAATCCTAGGGAGGAGACAAAGAAGTCAGAAAGCAAAAGAATGAATGTTAAGGAACTCAGGAACTCTGAGGCAGGGAGCAGACGGAGAGGCAGGCATTGATTTAGGAGGAAGAGACAGGGGATAGGCCATGTGTCTGTAGACCCACCTACCTCCCCCTCCACCCCCAACACAAATTGTGGGGTCTGGAAGAATCATTTAGCCTGGGAACTGAACATGAAAAATCAGAACAAGTTTTCCTTCAAAAAAGACTTCTACAGCCAGGTATGGGTGGTCACATCTGTAATGCTAACTACTCAGGATACTGAGATCTGAGGATTGAGGTTCAAAGCCATCCTAGGTAGGAAAGTCTGAGAGACTTTTTTTTTTTT
>NW_012277880.1:0-1153 GCF_000151885.1 Dipodomys ordii
CCTCCTCCTCGTCCTCCTCCTCCTCCTCCTCCTCCTTCTGGTGTGGGGCTTGAACTCAGGGCCTGGGCGCTGTCCCTCAGCTCTTCAGCTCAATGCTAGCGCTCTACCACTTGAGCCACAGCGCCACTTCTGGTTTTCTGAGTGGTTTGGAGCTAAGAGTCTCATGGCCTTTCCTGCCCAGGTTGGCTTTGAACTGCAAACCTCAGATCTCAGCCTCCTGAGTAGCTAGGATGAAAGGCGTGAGCCACCACACCCAGCTGGAATTTAGGATTGTGGCGTCTGCTGTTGGATTGGTTCAAGGTACCATCGTATAATTGTACAGAAGCGAGGTGAGTCAGGAAGGCTGAGGATCTTCACTGTCAAGGATGTGGCTAAGATCTAGCAGAAGGGTTGGAGGGCAGGGATTCTGGAAGAACAGAATTCTGCCTTGGGTTGGGGAAGGGTGCTAATTTGAGGAGTCTCATGTGGTGGTGAGCCTTTGGGGGTGGAAAGGGGGTAGCAGGAAGTCAGGCCCCCTCCCTCCAGTGGAGAAAGTCTGCCTGGACCAAGCCCAGCCCATCTGCATCTGATGAGATGAGATGGTTTTTGTTTTTGTTTTTTGGTGCCGGTACTGGGGCTTGAACTCAGGGCCCGGGCACTTGGTGTTTATTTTTTTTTCTGCTCAAGGCTGGTGCTCACCACTTGAGCCACACCTCTACTTCTGCTTTTTTTTATGGTTCTCTGGAGATAAGAGTCCCACAGAATTTTCCTTCCCCAAGCTGGCTTTTTGCAGTGTGATCCTCAGATCTCAGCCCCCTGAGTAGCTGGGATTACAGGCATTGATGCATGGCTAGACCCCCATCTCTGTGGCAGGTCTGTGAAGATCCTGAGCTCCCCTGACTAGAGCTGGGCTCCTAAGGTGGGGGGGGGGTGTGGGGGGGGAGGGGAGGCTTGGGCATAAATAGGGCTGTAGTTCACCTGGGTTGTTAGGGTTTTGGTCGAATGGATACAGGGAGTCCACGTGGATTGTACGGTTCTTGGCAGATGCAGTCTGAAGGCCCTCGACAGTAGAGCAGAAATTGTCCTCCTCCCCTCCCCCCCATTGCCTCTTCCTCCTCCTCCTCCCCCTCCCCCTCCCCTTCCTCCTCCTCCTCCTCTTCTTCTTCTCCTCCTC
>NW_012277881.1:0-1141 GCF_000151885.1 Dipodomys ordii
AAAAAAAAGAAACAGTGGGTGGGGGAGGAGGGAAGCCAGGACTAAGCATTGCACCCCTGTACCCTCTCCCTGTGCAAACATGGCTAGTGCTCTGCTGCCCTCTGACCCCGTGTGTTCCCACCGGTGGGAAATGAAAATAATCCCAGCATCTAATTCGGAGGTGCAGTGACTGCAAGACAGTCTGGCATACAGTGAAAGCTCATTCAGTGCTAATGATTACTATTAAAAAATAGTAGAAGCCAGGCGTGGTGGTGCACACCTAAAATTCCAGCTTGGGAAGGTGAGGCTAAGGTGGGGTGACAAGTTTGAGACCAGCTTGGGCTACAAAGTGTGCCTCACACTCAAATACGTCAACACAAAACAAACCCCAGACTCCCTTCATTGTCTGCTCTCTCTGGTCTGGCTACTCCCACTCTCCTCCTCTTCCCTCCCTCGGGTCTTCTCTATTTTCTACTCTAGTGCTTCCTGGTCACAAGCTGCGACTGGGAAGGGCCAAATGGCACATGGAGCTCTTTGCATCCTAGGCTGGGCGCAGACTCCGCACAGGTCCCCCTCAGTCCAGCTGTTGTCCACAGGAGCAGGTCTGCTTTGTCCGAAGCGCCCTCTGCCGGCCACTAGCTGATGGTCTTAGGCAAGGGTGGCGTTAATGACAGAACTGGGGACGACTTCCAGGTCCTTCTGAATCAGAGGCCTGTGTGTGTGTGTGTGTGTGTCGGCCCCACACAGCACCCAGGAAGGTAACAGTGCTCCAATGACTTGACAATCTCAACCCACCCAGGCAGTGGTCCACAGCAGCCTCTGGGCCTTACACTGCAAGCCTCTCTCCTCTCCTTGTCTGAGACAGACCCCAACCCCCCTACCCCCCAACAAAAACCCTGACTGGACATTTGGGCATAGTCCCATGGGAAAAAGATTCTAGTTTCTGGTTTTGTCAGTCCTGGGGCTTCCACTCTGGGCCTGGGTGCTATCGCTAGCACTCTACTACTTGACTCACTTCGTTTTCTGGTGGCTCATTGGAGGTAAGAGTCATGGACTGGGGCTGGGAAGGTGGCTCAGTGGTAGAGCACCTGCCTTGCATGCCTGAGGCCCTGGGTTCGATTCCTCAGCACCACATAAGCAAAAAGAAAAAAGCCGGAAGTGG
>NW_012277882.1:0-1097 GCF_000151885.1 Dipodomys ordii
TTCCTTCCTTCCTTCCTTTCTTTCTTTCTTTCTTTCTTTCTTTCTTTCTTTCTTTCTTTCTTTCTTTCTTTCTTTCTTTCTTTCTTTCTTTCTTCGTATTGTCTCTTAGCTCTTTTGCTCAAGGCCGGAGCTCTGCCACTTGAGCTGAGCTCTGCCTCTGTCTTTTTGCTGGTTCATGGGAGGGAAGAGTCTCCCATCCTGCCCGGGCTGGCTTTGAACCACAGTCCTCAGATCTCAGCCTCCTGAGTCACTGGGATGCCAGGTGCGGGCCAGCAGAGCCTGCCCAGCCTGGGTTAATATGTAAGATGTACACACCTAAATATACAACATTTCAACAACTTTTGAAGTGTTTTTAGAACTTCTGAAAACTTTCAAATTTTCAGAGGTGTCACAGTGCTGGAAAAGAAGAAAAGGGAAGTTATGAAGATTTGATAGCCATTTATTTAGACGAATGTAGGAGCCTGGGCTTCTAAAATGAAAAGCAACCAGGACTTCAGTGTTGTTAACACCCCCCCCCCCATTTTACTCATTCATTTACTCAATCACTTAATCAATCCAGAAAAAACTAACTTTAATGTGTGTTGCTCCTGGGTTTAACCCGGGCCTGTGCTCTGTCCCCAAGGCTGGCGCTCCAGCCCTTGGCCCACAGCTCTACTTTGGCTTTTTCTTTTTGCTGGCTAATGAAAGATCAGAATGTCAGGGACTTTCTTACCTGGGCTGGCTTTGGGCCGTGATCCTCCTGTCGCAGCCTTCTGGGTAGTGGGGATGACAGGTGTCAGCCTCGGCGCTGGCCCTGGTGGGCTTCCTTAGACCAGAGGGAACTCGGGTGAATCGCTGAACTGCGATCTGACCATGCCGGCAGTTATGCACGAAGATGTTCAGTGAGTCCGGGGAAGTGTGGGACACTGGGCGCCCTAGGACCCTAGGACCTAGGACCCTAGGAGCCCTAGGACCATACAATATATACATATATATTATATAAAATACTATAAAATACATGTATTATATGTATTATAAAATAGAGCTATATAGAATATAATATAAATAATGTACATTACATATTATTAGATGCTATATGGTATATAGCTCAGCGTGGG
>NW_012277883.1:0-1312 GCF_000151885.1 Dipodomys ordii
AGTCTCACTTCCAGCCCAAGCTTGTGCCTGGACCTCAGTCTACCTACATTTCTTTTCCCATCTTTAGCTGAGAGGAGAAGTATGTGCCACCTCACCCATCTCTTCCCTTGTGATGGAGTCTCACAGCCTGACCTGAGGCGGCCATCCTCCTGATCTCAGCCTCCGATGTAGGTAGGATGATCAGTACCCAGATGTATTTCTTTTTTCTTTTCTTTTTTGGCAGTCATGGGGCTTGAACTCTGGGCCTGAGCTCTTCAGCTCAAGGAGATCCCTCTACCACTTGAGCCACAGCACCACTCCCAGTTTTCTGGTGGTTTATTGGAAAGTAGAGTCTCATGGCTTTCCTGCTCTGGCTGGCTTTGAACCTCGATCCTCAGATCTCAGCCTCCTGAGTAGCTAGGATTACAGGTGTGAGCTGCCAGCTCCGGGAAGTATTTTGTTTTTAAAAACACATTCCCACTTACTTTGCCTCAGCTGGAACTGGGCTCTCGACCTTCTTGCCCTTGACTTCTGAGTAGCTGGGATTACAGGTAAAAACTACAACACCTGGCTAGAACAGCTGTTTATTATGTGGGCAGTAGGGAGCCATGGGACAATCTAGAAGTGGCAGGACGAGATTTGTGAGTAGGCAAATGTGACCATCCTATAAAGTGCTTAGCCACTGACTGGGGCTGAGACAATGGCCGGGTGAGGGCTGGGGAAGTCTGGAGAATGGAAACAATCAGAGGGCAGAGCTAAATGAGTGGTGACAGGAACAGCCACATCAGCCAGTTCCTTTATCCTCAGCAGAGATGGGGTGGGTAGCATTGAGCCCTGGCCCAGCCAGGCTGGCCCCTGAGCAGCCCTCTTCCTCTCCCATGACCAGTCACTCACCCTTCCACACGCAGCCCTCTAATTACCAGGAGAGGAAATGTCGCAGGCCGCCCTCTTGCCCTGCTGACAAAGGCCTGTCTGAGCAAGAGTAGCAGGAACGGGACAGAGAGGTCCTGTTCAGCGTTCCTGGCCTTGCCACTGCTGTGGGCTTTGGGAAGCCAGCCAAGCTCTAGGCATGCTGAGGCTTCCTGGCCATCCGTCACCTAAGGCCACTGCACTGTGACAAGAGCAAACCCAGCAGATGAGATGCAGGACAGGATCCCCAAGTCAGTCCTCATGTCCAAACAGGTTGAGCAGAAAGGCTCAGGAGAAGACAGGGGGCTTGGTGCAGCTGAACCTGGGCTTCGGGCTCTCTCATACCTGGGAAGAGTATTCCTGATGGATGAGGTCCATCTGTATTGCCAAGAATGCCTGACTTCACCTGAAGTCAGCTGCTGTG
>NW_012277884.1:0-1387 GCF_000151885.1 Dipodomys ordii
AAGGAAGGAAGGAAGGAAGGAAGGAAGGAAGGAAGGAAGGAAGGAAGGAAGGAAGGAAGGCAGGCAGGCAGGCAGGCAGGCAGGCAGGCCAGGTTTCTATTGTTAACTCCTGAATGCCAAAGCAGCAGGGACCTAAGACAGGAGAACTCCCAGGAATTATTTTTAAATAGAAAATATAAGTAACAATTTAGGCTCCATTTTCTATTCTTTAAATAACAAAAATCTTTCTTTCTTTCTTTCTTTAATCAAGTAATTAGGGAAAACGTTGCCACTGAATGCTGCAATGGAGGGCATGCCCATTTGCAAGGTTTGTAGGGATGCACTGCCACCCTGTGGTGGGAAGAGGAACTACAAAGTGACTGAGCACTAAATACTGAACACATCTCCCAAACATATTTCAAGTTTTAGATAAAGTTCTCCTGGATCTAAGCCTGCCAGTCCTGCCCACAGGCCTGAAACCTTGGGAATATGTTTCTAACATCCAGACTCAATGTAAATGGGATTTTCCAGGTAGGACTAGCTCTAGGCATTGTTTTCTTTTTGTGTGTTTTGTTTTGTGCTAGTACTAGTGCTTGAATTCAGGGCCTCATGTTCTCACTTGGCTTCTTTGCTCAAGGCTAATGCTCTACCACTTGAGCCACAGTGCCACTTCTGGCTTTTTTCTTTTTGCTTATGTGGTGCTGAGGAATCGAACCCAGGGCCTCTGGCATGCAAGGTAAGCGCTCTACCACTGAGCCACCTTCCCAGCCCAAGTTTTGAGATCTTTAACGTCAAAGAAGAACTGATTTTTTTCAGGTTGCCGCTTGCCCACTTCCTTGTCCCAAATAACTCAGGTAACTTCCTGCAGCCGCACTGTGCTCATCTGTACAATGGGTCCAGGGATGTCCCTTGTCTCAAAGACGAATCCTGAGGATTCGTTGAGGCAGTGCTGGGAAAGCATCTGGGAGCTTGGCTGGTGATCCCTGAGCTTAGTAAAGTCCTGAAAAGAAAATGAAGAACACAAGCTCTTTCTCCACCCTCTGCCGAGCTGCCTTTCCGTTTTGTTTGTGGTCTGTGCTGTCCTTTCCACTTCAAAACAATTTTCAAGACCCATAACTACTGAAGTTGTCTTGAAAACATTTGCTAATAGCCTTTGTTACACCAATGAAACTCTAGTAATTCTTTTTTTTTTTTTTTTTGGTTGGTCGTGGGGCTTGGAACTCTGGGCCTGGGCGCTGTCCCTCAGCTCTTCAGCTCAAGGCTAGTGCTCTACCACTTGAGCAACAGTGCCACTTCCGGCTTTCTGGTGGTTAATTAGAGATAAGAGTCTCACAGACTGGGCTGGCTTTGAACCATGATCCTCAGAGCTCAGTCTCCTGAGTAACTAGGATTACAGGTGTGAGCCACT
>NW_012277885.1:0-2100 GCF_000151885.1 Dipodomys ordii
CACATAAGCAAAAAGAAAAAAGCCGGAAGTGGCGCTGTGGCTCAAGTGGTAGAGCGCTAGCCTTGAGCTGAAGAGCTAAGGAACAGTGCCCAGGCCCAGAGTTCAACCCCCACGACCGGACCCAAAAAAAAAAAAAAAGAAAGAAAATTATTGCCTCTCAAGAAATGAGTAGACGACTGATAGCCTGCAAAAGAGTTGAGAATTGGGACTAGGAATGTGGCTTAGTGGTAAAGTGCTTGCCTAGCCTGCATGAAGCCCTAAATTTGATTCCTCAGTACCACATAAACAGAAAAAGCTGGGTGTGGCACTGTAGCTCAAGTGATAGAGTGCTAGCCTTGAGCAAAAGAAGCTCAGGGTCAGTGCCCAGACCCTGAGTTCAAACCCAAGACTCGTGAAAAAATAAAAATAAAATAAAAAGCCTTTGTAAAAAAGTTGACAATTATTGATCCTTATCCCACTGGATTGTCACATAACTATGTTTGATTGTCTAATCTGTCTCCTATCATTACTGCGGTGGACTTAGGACTCTTAAGAAAAACATCTTGGAGTCTCTGTTTATCTCATTGTATTCTCAGTTTCTAGCACAGGGCCTAAAATAGTTTTTTGTTAAGTGAGTAAGTGAATCTGTCCTCTAAATAGAGTTCAGAATGGGATTTTAAAATAGCACATCACCATTAAGAATTGGCATTCTGATCTTAGACCTTGGACCTTTCCCTTATGATCTGTGAGCATTGGTTTTCTTATCTATAGAAATGTGTATAGCATCTACTTTGCCAATAAATAAGAGGTTAAGTTATAATACAAACTTCTGCAGAATTTCAAGGATCTAATCTGTTGTACATGCAGCAGTGGAAGGAATTGTTTCATGAGTGTTGCTGAAAGAGACAACAATGAAATTGCAAGGCCCAGCTACCAATAAGAAAACAAATCTTTTACACAAGGAAACCATGTTACACAGAAAAGTCAACAATAGGATTTTATTTTATTATTCATGTTACATTAAAAAATGGGATATCTCAACTTATCAAACTAGACAGTCTTACAGTATACAGGATTTTGTACCCCTACTCTAGCAGTTTTTTGCAGTAATACCAGAGAGAAAAGAGACTGTTTCAGAATGAGAACACTGTTTTGCTTAATTTGTTGATAATACTTATGGGAACTTATTCTTTGTTTTGCAAACAATAATATTCTCTTGATAGATAAACAGAACACAGAGCATTGGCCATGTAGAAAATTCCCATTCTAACAAAAAGATAACTAGGGACTGGCCTGGCTACCTTCTTCTGCATGCCACTGTAAGAGGAATGTTTGTAATTTATGGTTTAAATTTGATCTAATAATGTTAAGAAAGAAGTAATTTTCAAAGTGGACAAGAACCTCCTAATGTTAAATAGTAGCTTTCTGTTTTCCTAAAGTAAATATGTGGGTAAATAGTATTTGATGTTAAGATAGTAGTTTGTCTCTATTCTTCTACCTTCTGATAGACTGGATTTTCCATTTCCTGTCTGTATCCAATTAAGGGAAAATAGAGAACTTGGAATTCATTCTTCCTGTCACTAAATTAATGAGCTGGCTTGAGTTTTTGTCAAAAATGGGGAAATATGGAACTTCATTTCCATTTTTTTCATGAGGATTAAGAAAAATATCTCTATTTTGCACATTTATCCATAATAACATCATCTTGTAACCTACTCTTTTCCATACTCTTAGGGGCTTATTAAAAAGAAAAATATCTAGCAACATCACCAAACATACTTTATTGCATTACGTATTTAGAACTCATATAATATCCTTAGGGAAAGAACTAAGAATCAAAACTGATAATTGGAATTATTAATATGATAGAGAATCTCTTTTAATACATAGGCAGTCTCATGGCAGAAAAAATTGATATGTTTGGAAGGCAATCAGTCTCATTGCTATTCTTAATATTACTACTTCAGAGGTCATATTTTGATGTAGACCATTGTAAGACTTGGTGAAAGGAAAATATTGATGCAAGGTTGAATCACATTTTCCAACCTTTGTAGTTAATCAAAAATGGCAGGGACTTCTCTCTCTCTCTCTCTCTCTCTCTCTCTCTCTCTCTCTCCCTCC
>NW_012277886.1:0-1381 GCF_000151885.1 Dipodomys ordii
TAGATGAATGGATCAAGAAAATGTGGTATATATACACAATGGAATTCTATGCCTCCATCAGAAAGAATGACATTGCCCCATTTGTTAGGGAATGGAAAGACTAGGGAAAAAATTGTATTCTTCCTTTCTTTATGCAATGTCTCTGTACTTACTTTTCTCCAAAATGCCTCATCTTGTAAGGCCACTTTCATATTAATAAGGGCCCACCTGAGTGACCTCACGTTTACGCTGTTCAATCTTTAAATACCTATTTTCAAATACAGACACATATTAAGGTATTAGGAGTTAGGAACTCAGCCTATGAATTTAAGTTATTAGGGTTACAATTCAGCCTATAATAGTCTATTAATCCACTGAGGGTCACATATCTAAAGCAGAAGAAACTTGAACTTGCATTCACCATTATTCTGGTTCTATAGTGTTTGCTGTCTTTCCATTAAATGAGACCATTTGGGGAATAAATACAGTCTCCATCTCTCAGAATTTACTTCATTTCTAAGGACCCATTGTTCTATGTTTTGAGAAAAACTACTACAGTTTTTCTCTAACAGATATGGATTGAATTTTCTAGTGCCACAGAATTAAATCTACATTCAGTTTCTATAATATGATAAGCAAATGCTGCAGCGTCCCTTTGCTTGCTTCTGGCAATGCATGCACTCTGCTTCAAATCAAGACTGTTGTTTTACCTTACTTTAAGTCTAATGCAAGTTTTGGGAGATGCTGACTAAATTATATTCAACTACCTTTTATTTCTTGATGTGTTTAAAACGTTCCAAGTGGCATAAAGATAAATAATGCGTCATATTACTGACAGGGTTATAAATATAACAAAATCCTGCTTGTATATTATTGTAGCAAAAAATTCTTATTTATCTTCTTAAAACGAACATTCAAGAGCATGAAATACCAGTAAGAGATAGCTAAACACTGCCAGGGTACAGAAGGTAGCAAGGAAATTTATATTCCAAATACATAAACACACTTTGTAAAAAATTCTCTTGTTAAAGTTCCTTTTTGAAAAAAGAATTCTATAACACATTTGTTGGTTTATTTAAAAAACATTCTGGTCATTCTTGAGTTAATAAAGCATCTGTGAAAATCTAAATGTTCAAGATCAGCAAGTGTTTCTAATTACATTCCATTGTCATACTTCCAGTTACTTTTTGGGGAGAATCATAATTGCACTTATCATTGCAGCCATTGTGGAAAATATATGTGGGAAGACTGTGGTCCAGGCCAGCCTAAGTGAAAAGCAAAACCCTATCTCAAAAATAATTAGACCATGCCGGGCGCTGGTGGCTCACGCCTGTAATCCTAGCTACTCAGGAGGCTGAGATCTGAGGATCACGGTTCAAAGCCAGCCCGGGCAGGAGAGACC
>NW_012277887.1:0-3281 GCF_000151885.1 Dipodomys ordii
GAGGAGGAGGAGGAGGAAGAGGAGGAGGAGGAGGAAGAGGAGGAGGAGGAGGAGGAGGGGCAGCGGCTGCAGCAGCAACAGCAGCTCAGTGTAGACTAAATAGTGAAGATGCATGAGACCTTGGGTTTGATCCCCTACACTGCAAAATAATTATTCAAAACTAGATGAAACATATAGAAATATGTTACGGTTAAAATCTGGTTTGCTGCCCAGGGCCCTGAAAATAGGCTAAGATTCTTGCCATTCCATGGAACTCCAACATGACCACCACCCTGCCCTACCTCCCTCAAAAAGCCAGTAGCATTTTACATGGGGCAATCCTTCCATGTGTTTTATTCCCACATAGATGCTCCTGCTTTTACCAAACTATTCTCTTCTCCTGCCTTCTTCTCCATGCATCCCCTGCAAGCTGAGTGGACCCCTTCTCAGTTCTACCTACTCTCTGTGGAGGAGGTCTCAGTCAGTCCTTGATCTCTGAGCACCATAATAGGTCAGTGACCCCATGCCATATTCCCACCCAGAATTTCTATTCTCACATCAGATGCATCCTGAACAGTCCCAGAACACTATACATATTAAAATCTTCATCAAATAAAAGAATTTTATGAAGATAAAAGAACAGTGTGCCCATATGAATTAGGAAAGTTGTTAGATACCACGTTATTAATAGTGATTGCTGACAGGTGGTAAGACTCTCAGTTATTTTATTCAGCTGTATTTTCTAAAACTTATAAATATAGAGGTAGGGAAAAAATAAAACAAAACACAATCTAGTAAAAACAGAGAGAAGCAGAGAAAGTGTGGTATTCAAGCCATAGGGTAGGTGTGCATGCTCTAACAGCTTGTTTCACATACTTAATTAGCAGTGTTCTCACAGACTGCCGTTACCATGCTGCTGCATAGCTAATATCATCGTAGAGATCTGATAAGAATTAGACTGATGAACAGATGAATGAATAATCAAAATGTTGATTCATAACAATGAACTACTACTCAGCCATAGAAAGGAATGAAGTACTGAAGGAATGAAGTGCTATACTATGGATGAAATCTGAAAAAGTTCACTAAGGAGCCAAGCATTGGTGGATTAGTCCTATAATCATAGCTATTTGGGTGGCTGAGATTGGGAGGATTGTGAGTTGAGGCCAGCCTAGCTAGAAAAGTTCATGAGATCTCTTGTCAATGGAGAATTAGGCATGGTGGTACATGCATGGTATCTAGCTACAACAGGAAGTCTAACTGATTCAGATTGTATTCAGGCAGGAAGTAACACCTTATCTCAAAATAACCAGCAAAAAATAGGGCTGAAGGCATGGCTCAGTGGTAAAAGCACCTGTCAAGCAAGCTTGAGGCCCTGGGTTTCAAACTCCAGTACTGCCAAAAAAAATACAGTAAGTGAAGAAAACAAGTCACAAAAGCCCACATCTTGTTTAAATATATTGATAGGAAATGTCCAGAAGAAGTAAATCTATGGAGAAAGGAAGTAGCAATAATTTCCAGGACCTAGGGGAGTAGGCAACAGGGAGAGAAAACTCAGTGGGTATGAAGAAATTCAAGAACCAGATAGTGGTAATTATTATACACTATTGTGAATTACTTCATGATCCTGAATGTCTACAAGGAGCAGAATGTAGCTGTAGTAGTACAAGCCTGTAATCCCAGTACCCAGGAGAATGTGGCAGAAGGGTTTTGAGTGTCAGTGGCTGACAGTGAATTCCAGACCAGACAAGGCTATATAAAGAAGCACTCACTCAAAAAAAAGTCAGAAAATTTTTTAAAAAGTTAAAAGGGGCAGCTGGGAAGGCGGCTCAGTGGTAAAATGCTTGTCTTGCATGCATGAGGCCCTGGGTTTGATTCTTCAGCACCACATAGGCAAAAAAGTCGGAAGTGGTGTTGTGGTTCAAGTGGTAGAGTGCTAGCTGAAGAGCTGAAGAGCTGAGGGACAGTGTCCTAGCCCAGAGTTCAGGCCCCACGACCGACACACACACAAAAAAAAGTTAAAATGGTAATTTTTTTGTGTATTTTGTTACCCCAGTAAATAAGTATTTCTAAAATTCTTGGGAACAGAACACCTTAATCCAAAAGCTAAAATTCTTTAAAAACATAATAAAGCATTCTTTATGGAGTAGCCAAGAATCTTGGTTCCCACTGATATGACAGGGGTTTCCATGTCACAGTAAGAACAATTTGGGGTATGATTCAAAGGCAATGCATAAGCAGCAGGTCAGCACAGAACTAAAGAGTACTTACTTTACTGTGAGTGAACAACAGAGTTTACATCGAAACAAAGAGAATTTAGGCTAACATAAATTGACAGAGCCTATTTATAGGAAAAAAATTAAGTTGAAATTTGTCAGATAAGACAAAAGTAATTTCGCAAGAGTATGAAAATCTGGCAGAACAGTAAGGCTTTGCCAAAAAAATAAATGGAAGTGGAACTCAGGTAGAAAGCCAAAAAGAGAAGAGATTAGGAGAATTGGGGAATTCAGGATCAGTTTGGAGAGAAGAAAAGACAAAGATGTAGAAAGTATTTTAACCACTCAAGTTCAGATTTCTCAAGGATGCGGGCAGACTTTAGGAATGAAAGTTCAACAGATGAGGGGATAAAAGTAAAACAAGGCACATTTGGCCAAAAGACACAGCAAGACTGAACAGAAACAGGCAACATTGCTCAAAAGGTGAGTTATGTGATTGAGACTACAAGCAGAACTGCTCCTAAAAAGGTCTGGTGAAAGCAAGGCACCAGTGGCTGACACCTGTAATCCTAGCTAGTCATGAGGCTGAGATCTGAAAATCAGGGTTCAAAGCCAGACTAGGCAGGAAAGTCTATGTGACTCTTATCATCATTAACCACCAAAAAGCCAGAAGTAGAGCTGTGGCTCAAGTGGGAGAGCAACAGCCTTGAACTAAAAAAGCTTAAGGATAGCACACAGGCCCTGAGTTCAAGTCCCAGGACCAGTACACACACACACACACACACACACACACACACACACACACACACACACACACACACACACGGTGGTGATATATTTATCACGAAAACAGTGACTCTCAACACAATGAGACGTAATTAATTAGGCCAGGACAAAAGGACTATACTTGACTGTCCCAGACAAACCAGTGAACTTGAGCCAACTTCAAAGTGTTTTTTAAGCATTGTTCAAAATAGTTGTTTTGTGCTGGGCGCTGGTGGCTCACGCCTGTAATCCTAGCTACTCAGGAGGCTGAGATCTGAGGATCACGGTTCAAAGCCAGCCCGGGCAGGAGAGACCGTGAGA
>NW_012277888.1:0-1925 GCF_000151885.1 Dipodomys ordii
AAATATTTCACCCAGCAGCATCAGAATACACGTTTTTCTCAGCAGCACATGGAACATTTTCTAAAATAGACCACATTTTAGGCCACAAAGCAAACTTGTCCAAATTTAGAAATATTGAAGTTATACCATGCATTCTCTCTGACCACAAAGGAATAAAATTAGAACTCAACACCAAAAGCCACCAAAGAAAGTCCTGTAACACATGGAGGCTGAACAACACACTGCTGAAACATGAGTGAGTCATGGAAGAGATTAGAAAGGAAATTCAAATGTTCATGATATTCAACAAAAATGAACACACAAATTACCAGCTCCTCTGGGACACAGCAAAGGCACTACTCAGGGGCAAGTTTATAGCTCCGAGTTCCTATATCAACAAATCAGAGAAATCTGAAACCAAGAATTTAATGAGACATCTGAACCTCCTTGAAAAAAAGCAGCAAGATAAGCCCCAATCGTGTAGATGGAAAGAAATAATTAAAATTAAATCAAAATTAAAAGATAATTCATCCAAAAAGTCATACACCACAATCAAACAGGATTTATTTCAGGGATGCAAAGCTGGTTCAATATATGCAAATCAATTCACATTATTCATCATATCAACAGGAACAAGGATAAGAACCACATGGTTTATCTCAATAGATGCAGAAAAAGCATTCGACAAGATCCCACACCCCTTAATGATGAAGGTTTTGGAAAAATTCAGAATCCATAGAACATTCCTCAATACAATAAAGGCTATATATGACAAACCTACAGCCAGCATTATACTTAATGGTGAAAAATTAAGCCATTTCTTCTTAACTCAGGAACAAGACAAGGATGTCCACTCTCTCCACTTCTCTTCAATCTAGTATTAGAATGCCTAGCTACAGCAATAAGACAAGATGCAAAGTAGCAAGGTATAAAATTTACCCCCAAAAATCAATGTCTTTTCTGTATGCCAACAATGAGAAAAGTGTGGCTAAAATTAGGAAAGCAACTCCATTTGTAATAGCCCCACAAAAAATAAAATACCTAGGTATTAACATAACCAATGAAGTGAAGGACCTCTGTGATGAAAAACTTGAAAATGAAATCAAAACAGAACTTAGAATATGGCAAAAACTTCCATGCTCCTGGATTGGAAAGATTAAAATAGTGAAAATGGCAATACTTCCCAAGGCTATCTACAAATTCAATGTGATACCTATGAAAATTCGAACCTCATTCTTCTAGGAAATAGAAGTGGCAATCCAAAAATTCATATGGAACAATAAAAGACCCCGATTAGCAAAAACGATCCTCAACAGAAAGAACACTGCTGGAGGAATATCAATACCAAATTTCAAAGTCTATTATAAAGCCATAGTAATCAAAAAAGCTTGGTACTGGCACAAGAACAGACCTCAGGACCAATGGAATAGAATTGAAAACCCGGAAATGATACAGACCTGTAGCCATCTAATCTTCGATAAGGGAGCTAAAAAAAAGTAGAATGGAAGAAAGAAAGCCTCTTCAGTAAATGGTGCTGGCAAAATTGGTTAACTGCTTGTAGAAAACTAAAGCTAGATCCTTATATATCACCCTGCACCAGAATCAACTCCAAATGGATCAAAGACCTGGAAGTCAAAGCAGACACTCTGAAAACATTATAGGATGGAATACCAGAAACCCTAGGTCTCCTTGGAGCAGGCTGAAATTTTCTTAATACAGACCAGGAAACACAACAAATCAAAGAAAGTTTGGACAAATGGGATTGCATGAAGTTGCAGGGTTTCTGCATGGCAAAGGACATAGTTAGCAAGATCAATAGAAAGCCCATGGATTGGGAGAAGATCTTCACTAGCCATACAATGGACAAGGGTCTCATATCTAAAATATACTTGGAACTCAAAAAATTAAATACCCCAACAACAGATCCTCAAAGAAATAACTGCCCA
>NW_012277889.1:0-2910 GCF_000151885.1 Dipodomys ordii
AAGCAGAAAAAGTCAGAAGTGGCACTGTGGCTCAAGTGGTAGAGCGCTAGCCTTGAGCTGAAGAGCTGAGGGACAGCGCCCAGGCCCAGAGTTCATGCCCCAAGACTGACCAAAAAAAAAAGAAAGAAAAAAAAAAGATTTTTCTCATTAAAAATTGGACTATAAGCTGGGCTTTGTTGGTTCATGTCTACTCATAGCTACTCAGGAGGCTGAGATCTGAGGATCACAGTCTGAAGCCAGCCTAGGCAAGAAACTCCATGAGACTCTTATCTCCAATTAAGCAGCAAATTGCCAGAGTGGAGAGGAAGTTCAAATGGTAGTGTCAGCCTTGAATGGAAAAAGCCAAGTAGGAGTGAAACGCCCTGAGTGCAAGCTCCAGTACCAGCACAAAATTTTTTTGGACAATATAAGGAATGTTTTCACTCATCATATCCTAACACTAACTGGCATGATTACTCTTGCAAGAGCCACATTTTAAATAATTAGAGCCTTATGATAGACCATAGGAACATTTAAAGATATGTGTGTGCACGTGCATGCATGCTGGTACTGAGGCTTGAACTCAGGGCCTTGGTGCTGTCCCTTAGCATTTTATTTTTCGCTCAAGCTGGCACTTTGCCACTTAAGCCACTGTTCCACTTCAGGCTTATTGCTGGTAAATTGGAGAAAGGACTCTCTCAGATTTTCCTTTCTGGGCTGGCTTCAAACTGTGATCTCACATCTCAACCTTCTGAGTAACTAGGATTACAAACGTGAGCCACTGGTGCCCAACAAGTGTAAAGTGTAATATCAGGGAAAAATAGAGTTGAATTAAGAATTTAGGGAGAAAATGGAAAATATACAACTTGCAACTATGGAAGAGCTCTAGCTATGAATTTTTTTTGGGGGGGGTCCAGTCGTGGGGCCTGAACTCTGGGCCTGGGCGCTGTCCCTCAGCTCTTCAGCTCAAGGCTAGCGCTCTACCACTTGTGCCACAGCGCCATTTCCGGATTTTTTCTTTTTGCTTATGTGGTGCTAAGGAATCGAACCCAGGCCTCATGCATGCAAGGCAAGCGCTCTACCACTGAGCCACCTTCCCAGCCCTCTGCTATGAATTTCTAAGACAGGTGATGACACAAATCACCAAGATATTTAGTTTTACCATATTCATGTAAAATACTGATGTAACAGTTTTATTTTTGAAGGTTAGTGCTTGTCAGAAATTACATTTTTGCAGCCAACTGACATTTATGATGCAAAATCTTAGATGTCAATGAAAAATGTGTGAAGGAGCACAAAGCTTTTCAAAATATTTTTAGAGAGTGTTTTGATATAGACTGATAATTTTATATAAACATACAACACACACACACACACACACACACACACAGATTGTCATTTGCTCTTTTGCCACCTTGTGGTCAGAGCTGTTTTTAACATCTAGGCACATGGATTTCCAGGAGCTGTTTTTTGTGTGTACATGCCAGTACTGGGACTTGAACTCAG
Organism: Dipodomys ordii; assembly: GCF_000151885.1. Lineage (NCBI taxonomy): Eukaryota > Metazoa > Chordata > Mammalia > Rodentia > Heteromyidae > Dipodomys > Dipodomys ordii. The sequence goes on from NW_012277889.1 coordinate 1,486, forward strand.
GTCTTCATGTTTTCAATTGACTTTTTTGCTCAAGGCTGGCAGTTTACCACACCAGCCATACCTCTATTTTCAGACTTTGCTGGCTAGTTGGAGATAACTCTCATGAACTTTTCTTTTTCTTTTTTTTTGGGTCCAGTCATGGGGCCTGAACTCTGGGCCTGGGTGCTGTCCCTCAGCTCTTCAGCTCAAGGGTAGCGCTCTACCACTTGAGCCACAGCGCCATTTCCGGCTTTTTCCTTTTTGCTTATGTGGTGCTGAGGAATTGAACCCAGGGCCTCATGCATGCAAGGCAAGCGCTCTACCACTGAGCCACCTTCTCAGCCCCTTTCATGGACTTTTCTGTCCAAGCTGGCTTCAAGCTGGGATCTTCACATCTCAGCCTCCTGCACAGCTAGGACTATAGGAGTAAGCTGCTAGTACCTTGCTGCCAGGATCTGTCAGGTCTTTGTGAGGCAAGAATGGCGACATTTTCCCAGGACTGAATCGAGATGAGCATGAGCACAAAGCATTTAAAAAATTATGGTGACACCCTGCACATGTGATTCAAAACAAAAGCAACACACAGTAAGGAAATGAATGTAAGGAAGCAACAACTAAGTTGTGATTTTTCCCCATGGGGACTGCTTTTAAAAAAATCAAATGTTAGGGGCTGGGAAGGTGGCTCAGTGGTAGAGTGCTTACCTTGCATGCATGAGGCCCTGAGTTTGATTCCTTAGCACCACATAAGCAAAAAGAAAAAAGCTGGAAGTAGCGCTGTGGCTCAAGTGGTAGAGCAATAGCCTTGAGCTGAAGAGCTGAGGGACATCACCCAGGTCCAGAGTTCAGGCCCCACAAGCGACAAAAAAATATCTTACACATAATATAGTAAAATATAAAAGTCAGAGACAAATGAGGAAATACATATTAGAATCTGATAATAGCTCAGTAGTTAGGAGTCTAAATTCTGTATTCCAACTACTGAATATGAATCTCAAATCTGTCACGTAATAGCTATATGACCTCTGGTGTCATTTCTTTTATTATTTTTGTATTATATCTAAGTAATTGTACCAAGGGATTTCAGTATCAGTTTGTGAGTACAATGCATCTTGATCAGTGTCACTCCTTTCTTCATTCTCCTTTATCTCTCCCAACCCCCCCACCCCCTTGGGTTTAGTCTCTTTGTGTCTCACTTATGCCACTTATAACAAAAGGATAAGAGCATTTTCATTTCTTAAAACTGTAGCAAGGGTTAAGCAAGTTAAATAAAACAATTCAGCATACTTCAAGTGCCATCTATCGTGTTTTATATTGTGAGCATTAAGAAACCCACAAGAAGGGGCTGGGAAGATGGCTCAGTGGTAAAGCGCTTGCCTTGCATGCATGAGGCCCTGGGTTGGATTCCCCAGCACCACATAAGAGAAAAAGCCAGAAGTGGCGCTGTGG
>NW_012277890.1:0-4536 GCF_000151885.1 Dipodomys ordii
CTTATGTGGTGCTGAGGAATCGAACCCAGGGCCTCAGGCATGCAAGGCAAGTGCTCTACCACTGAGCCACCTTCCCAGCCCCTTTTTGGAACTTTTTTAATGACTGGTTGGAGAACATCCACACTCCTGTCAATGTGAGGCTAATTGGGTTACAGCCTAATCTCTTAAGACTTATCCAAGACGGGGCAGAAGAGATTTACTAGGGGCAGAAGAGATCTCTTGTAACCTTTCACTTCCTGATGGTAGGTTCCCTACTGGCCTCATGCCACAGTCTCCTCCCTCCCACCACAGCCTGTAAATGTAGAGATGTGGTTACTCCCCAGGGTCCCTGCCTTTGTCTCAGACCTCACTAACCACATTGATAGACAGAGAGTGTTAAGAATTTCTCACACAATGTCAGCATCAACGTTTATTGCTATTTCTGGCATCATCTTTCTCACCTTATTGTGATCTTCATGGCTTGGTACTTTTGCATGTACCATTCCTTTCTCCTGCTTCCTAACTTCCCAAATTCATGTTTAAAATAAGCCTATGGCATCAACTCAAAGCCCCAGGGAGAATGGGTGCTGCTTCTAGAACAGCTCTGTCACCCATTGCTCACCCTTTGTGTCTTCCTCACGAGAATCTTATTTGTGTGAGCTCTCAGGACCTGGGTAATGTTCCTGAGCTTTTTCGCTGAAGACTAGCTGTCTGTCACATGAGCCCTGGCTAGTTAATTGGTGATTAATTGGAGATAAGCCCTGAGGACTTTTCCTGCCTAGACTGGCTTCAAAACTACAACCCTCAATCTCAACCTCCTGAATTGCTAGGATTACAGACATGAGCCACCAACACCAGTGATTCTTATTTTCTTAATGCAAGTCATAAATGTTCAATTCTATACTCTTCCTTCCTAACCCAGAACTGTGATTTTCAAACTTTGCTTATATGGAAGTATGTTTATTGATTTCCATGGTATCATTCTTGTTTAACAAATTCCTACTCAGAAAGTTATGCAGCTAGCTAGAGTCTAACTATTTTATCAAAAGTTGCAGTGCTCCAGCTGGAAATAATCCAATTTGTGCAAAGCAAAGTAGAGCAGACTGTAATGTAAAAGGAAGTATATGAGGTTTGATGTCAATGACAGCTCTTCATACTAAAATTGAAAATGGTGATACAATGACAATTAATAATATGTGCCCTTTTTGCTTGTTGCATCTTCAAATTTCATAAAATAATCATTACTCTTTATATTTATTTTAGGGTTCCTATTTTTTCATCTTTTGTTCGCTACACCATCCTAATTTATACATCTAAGATAAACATTGTTATGAAGATATAAAGTACACTAATAAAATCGTAATTCTAAAAATACTATGTTCTCATGGCTGACATTTAAGAATATGCAAAAAAGTAAAAGGAAATAAAAATGTCTCATATTTATACTGCCCCTGAGATAACAATTCTTCATAATTTAATATGCTTTTCATCTACATATAACAAAAATGAGATCATTACATGTTATTTTATTTATAACAATAGTCATGAGTTATATCATAGGATGTTCTTATGTCTTTAAATATTTCATAAATATCATTTTAATGTCCTCCGACAATTCCATTAATGATAGTTCACATTTTCCTTAATCTTTCTTCTATTTTGTTCTTCTAAATTATTTTCTATCATTACTATTACAAATCACACTCTGATAAGTGTCATTGTAATAAATGTTTATACTTCAGGTTATGAAATTAAAATGTTTATTCTTCTTGATTCTGCCCTGTTTACAACTTCACTTGCAACTATAGGTCATTAGTCTCTATAATATTTATAAGAAAGCTTAGAATCAAAAATGTTAAAGAAATGAAGTGGGGGAGGGAAAGTGCAACAAGAATTGTACTCATTACCTTACTTATGCAATGGTAACCCCTCTGTATATCATCTTTAAAATAACATTAAATTAAATTAAAAAATATTAGAGACACAAAATGTTTCTGGAGGTCCTGCTCACACTCTGTCTATTCATGTCCTGTACTTTGTCATCATGATATTGAGTTTGTCTAGATGGTTTGTAGACATGGGCAGAAATGATCTTGTATAATAATTTATGTCTAACTGCCATGATTCTGTATTAAGAAATTGGACATATTCACCATGCTTGCTATATGAAATTGCAGTTATTCAAATTTTGTTGTAGAAAATTGAATTTACTTCTCTAAGTGGTAATACACATACTAACACAGTTGATAATTAACTCAGTGTCTATGCCATGGTGAGTTTTTCTCTGAAACCTTAGAAAATAAATTTTCTGCAAATTATAATCATCTGCTTTCTCCTAGTTTACAGTTTGGAAAAATAATTAGTCATTCTAACAACCTCGTTCTATAAGAATGCACAAAATATGTTTTTCCATTAAAATAGATTCCTGAAAACTGGAACTAATGAAAACAAAACACTGTTCTTTGAAGACTCTTCACATATCTCTTTCCAAAGAGGTTTATAAACAAGTTCATTTTATTTAACCAATTCACATGAAGCATAGATTAAACCAGGTATTTTACTGGTTTTATACCACATGATAGAGTCTACAATAAGGAAAATGTTTGCCCTGAGTTGTAGTCACAATGACAATGAAAAAGACAGTGCTTTTGCAACACTCCATATCACTATTTTAAACCTTTACAATTTGTCACAAATAAAGCACATATTAATTTCCTTATCTATTACTGCTACTAATGTTGATATTCTTTTATTTATTGATATTTTTATTTATTCATTTTCCTCTTGGAATTTTAATTCTTTATTGTAGAGGTAATGTACAGAGGGTTTGTAGGTACATAAGTAAGGTAATGAGTACATTTGTTTTCTAACACTGTTACCCCTCCCTCATTTTCTCCTTCTTTCCCTCCCTCCAAGAATTTTTAATTTAATTGTTAGAATATACTTTATGCAGGTGCTAGTGGCTCATACCTGCAATCCTAGTTGTTCAGGAGGCTGAGATCTGAGGACTGAAGTTTAAAGACAGTTTGGGCAGACAAATCTGAGAGAATCTTACCTCCAATCAACCAATGAAATATCCAGAAGTGAAGTTGTAACTCAAATAGTAGAGCACCAGCCTTGAATGAAAATCTAAGCCAGAGTTCAAGCCCCTGAACTGGGAAGAAATAAAAAGGACTATATTTGAAGGGTGTCTATCATTTGGCTTATATAATTTGTTATAAATATTCATGTTAGTCAAATATATTTTATACATCTTACTATATATGTAGATAGTTTTAACTTCTATTCATTATTTTTCTTTATGTTCTCTACTATTTTTTTGTGCTTAGAACTGCAGTTCCCATCTCAAAATTGTCTGCAGTATTCATTTATATTTCCTTCCCTTTTTTGTTTTCATCCCATCTTAAATCTTTTTTTTTTTTTGGTCGGTCATGGGGATTGAACTCTGGGCTTGCGCGCTGTCCCTGCACTCTTCAGCTCAAGGCGAGCGCTCTACCGCTTCAGCCACAGCACCACTTCCGGTTTTCTAGTGGTTTATTGGAGATAAGAGTTTCATGGAGTTTCCTGCCCAGGCTGGCTTTGAACCGTGATCCTCAGATCTCAGCCTCCTGAGTAGCGTGAGCCACCGGAGCCCGGCTGATCTTAAATCTTTAATCCTTTGGAAGTGTAGTATGAAAAAGAACTAATTTTATGCGTTCACTGTAAATCAATTCTTCCATTTCTCACAACAATTATGTTGCTCTTTTCTGTTTGTGTGTAGCAATGTTAATACAGATATTGTAGCTATGCTGGTATTTACAGTAGTGCAAAAGAACCAAGATTTTAACCTCCATTGGTTTTATTGTCTATTAACTTTTAATTCTCTTCTTTATCCATCCCTCCTCACAAAGCAGTTCGCATCTATTAGACAACTTCGTCTTTCTTCTCAGACTAGGAGCAAAACTCATTTGTTTTCTGTTTTGTCTTCCTGCTGTATTTCAAGCTGAAATATGTCTTATTTGAAAGAATATAGAATAATCACCTGCGTTTGAGACAGCTTTGCTGTGGCCGCAGAGTTTTCCTCCCACTGCATCCCTGTTTGTCATCGACCTGGCAAGTAATACAGAAGAAACAAATGCTAGGCGCTAGAAACTTTCAATAACTCTACCTAACGTCTATTCATCCACCCTCAGCTCACTCACTTCCTGTCCTGAAGTTTCTTTGAAGTTATATTTTGTTCACAACTTGAAACTCATGGGGCTGTGGTGAGGAGGAGGGAAGGGATGGTAACCACCGGTTGGTGCTGCTATTCTGGCGAATTCTCTGGGTCCCAAGGCTGGCAAGGCCACACTCTGTGGCTCTTCGCCCAGATTCCACCATGCTTTCTTGTAGGCCAGCATCCTTGTGAGTTCCAGGAATTCTGTGAGTCTGCCTTCAGCCCCATGCCTGGGAAGAAGCTGCAGGTGCATGGTGTGATGGTATGATCTGAGCTGGGTGAATTAATGATCTGAGCTGCGTGAATGAATGATCTGAGCTGTGTGAATGATCTGAGCTGTGTGAATGATCTGAGCTGTGTGA
>NW_012277891.1:0-1696 GCF_000151885.1 Dipodomys ordii
GAGAGAGAGAGAGAGAGAGAGAGAGAGAGAGAGAGAGAGGGAGAGGCATTGCAGCAGGATCTGAGATCATGAGCACTGGAGTCATTTCTTCATGTCACATGTTGGTGCCTTCCAGCACCGCTCAGGCCCAGCTGCTGGTGAGCCATTCTACTTGATGATGGAGCACTACTGTGTAAACTCAAACTCAGGGCTCAATGGGTCAGATAACAGCCAGTGCTTTATGGGTACCTCAGGCCACAAAATAACTTGGTAAGCCATCGTGAAACAACCAGCCCCCAAAGTCTTGGTAGCAGGGCAAAGTTATTTCTCAAAAGGGGAGTAGTCATCCATAGGAGAAGATAGGGCTTGCTTTAAAGCCCCAAGGGTCTATGCTACCTACAAGAGCCTGCCAGAGTCCATGTACTGTCCCTCTTTGTCATAGGCATTTCAAGCACTACTATGTCTACTGGGTCATGTGACCCAAGGGTAGAAACTTCTCTGATTCTGAACTCTAACTTTACAAGGAAATGGGTCAGAGTAGTATACTCAGATGAGAAATGCCATGCCTCCAAAATTGGAAGGGGTCTCTAGGTTCTGGGCTTCTCCTTTGGATATAAGAGGAGGCAGATTGAACAACTTGTCCATTTCATCTTAGGAAGAATATAAAATATATCAACATACCTGCTGGATCCTCAAAATTTTCACAGCTGCTGCTTTTTTAGCTACTACTTTCCCTCCCTCCCTCTGCCCCTCCCCTTCTTCCTCCCTCCCTCACTCTCTTCCTCCCTCCCTTCCTTCCTTCCTTCCTTCCTTCCTTCCTTCCTTCCTTCCTTCCTTCCTTCTTTCCTCTCTTCCTTCCTCTCTTCCAACTTTCTTCTTTCCTTCTTTCCTCCTCACACCTCCCTCTCTGAGGTTGCATTTATGGTTTTGGTTTAGTGATTGATGGTGTAGTTTACATGGAAGAGCATTCAGAGCTTTCAAAGGGGACAGAGATTCTCACCCATGTTTATTTCTTATAGCTATGGTTCAAGTTTGCCTTCTGGACTTCCTAGGGTGGGTTGGCAGGCTTTAAGTGTAAGCCCACTGTAACACAGTAATCTCTAAGCCCATGAGTCCCTTCATTTACATTAAACCAATGCAAGTCCAGCATTTTCAACTTGTTCAACTTGGGCAACCTTTCATCCATGTTTCGTCCAACTAACCAACCAAACTGACCTCTTTATAACTAAGATGAAATGCTCATTGCAGAATGCCTACTTAGTGAGTTCATATTCATACATTTACTCTGACCCAACTTTCCACCATGATCCTAGAGGCATAAAATGTCCTCCTTTTGGGCTGGGAAGGTAGCTCAGTGGTAGAGTGCTTGCTTCGCATGCATGAGGCCCTGGGTTCGATTCCTCAGCACCACATAAGCAACAAGAAAAAAGCCGGAAGTGGTGCTGTGGCTCAAGTGGTAGAGCACTAGCCTTGAGCTGAAGAGCTGAGGGACAGCGCCCAGGCCCAGAGTTCGGGCCCCACGACCGGACCCAAAAAAAAAAATGTCCTCCTATTCATGTTCCAGGGACTTGTGCTTATATACATTAGCAAATGCAAATTGTTCCTGTGGAGTGTACCTCTTCTTTTTTTTCTTTTTTTTTATTGTGAAAATACTGTACAGAGGGGTTACAATTACATGGGCAAGATAATGAGTACATTTCTTATCAAGCATTGTAGC
>NW_012277892.1:0-1619 GCF_000151885.1 Dipodomys ordii
CTGGTGGTTTATTGGAGATAGGAGTCTCACGGTCTCTCCTGCCCAGGCTGGCTTTGAACCGCGATCCTCAGATCTCAGCCTCCTGAGTAGCTAGGATTACAGGCGTGAGCCACCAGCGCCCAGCTGAACTTCGTTTTTTAACTCCAAGATCCTGGTAAAATAGGATCGTCAATATGGTGTTGCTCACTGCACAATTACAAAGTACCTGGAGATTCATTCTGTGACACTGTATTCAAAAGATAATCTGTTTAGAGACAGTCTTTGTGTTCCCTGCTGCCAGAGCCTGCCTGCAATGAAAAGGAATCCTAAATTAGGGGGCAAGGATGAGAAAAAAAAAAGACACAAGACAAGGGATGGGGTCAGGAGGTTTCCCTGATATATACTGTAAGAAGTCAAGAAGTAGCATAAAGTTACTATAGTCCAGAAAAACAAAGAATGTTTAGGCTTAGTAAAAACGGTGCAATAAAAACAAGATAAGCTCAACTAGTCAAATGTAAAACAGACTCTACAGACATAGCAAAACAATCCCAGGCACCCAGTGTTTATCAACTAAGCCAGTTTCTTGTATGTGCCTTCAAACAAGCACAAGGGTCAAGATGACCTTTATTGTGGAGCTTTACAGTCTGCTCCCAACATCTCCCCTGTCTTTGTTTAAAGAAGTGGATTGCCTTGTCTGCCTTACCCATCATGGGGAACTTAAGAGCGAAGCTGAAGGCCCTGGCTTTGGTTGGTCAGACTGGCACCCCCTCTTACCTGTCTCTGGCTGCAGTTCCTCTTGGGGGAAATTCATTCACTTGGAGCTTGATCTTATGTAGCTGGCTGGCTAAACTCATAAGAGTTTTGCAGTGCATGTATAATGCAAGGAAGGCATAGAAAAACCATCAGTAAAAACATTCCTGAGCCAAGCAATGACATTAGCAATCCTTTAACATTAGTCAGGGAAGGGATATAGCGTTGAAATTGTTCAAACAGTTCTTTAGCAGTTTTTGCCACTTCAGAGTCCAGAGCTGGGGCTTGTTCTAATCCAGCTATTTGCCTGTGGAGTTGAAAACAGTCTAAAGACAAGTTATTGAGATGTGTTACAACTTTTCCCCATGAATAATTTGATTTTATTATATAAATGATAGGTCACACAAATAAAATCAAACCTGGCATGACAGTGCACTCACTGTAAAGTTTGTAGAGCGTGGACTTGTTCTAAAGATAACACTAACTGATACAATGCCTCTAGTTTTTGTTCTACCTTGTCATCAACCCGGCCTTGAAAGTGCAGAGCCTGCATAGTATTATGAGCAATCTGATTAACATAATGGGCAGTTTGTACATTCTGTGTTAGTGCCACAGCAGCTGCCACTGCAGAGGCAGCTAACGAAATAAAAGCCAAATACCAGGTATAAGTAGCCCAACAAATCGACGAGGGCATATTAGTTCTTTCAATTATCTTAACACCTGAATACCAGATTCTTCATACCAAGTTTCAGACATGTTTACAGGAAGCATAACAAAAGGTGGTTGTTTAACAATAAGCATGGAGGGCTGGGAAGGTGGCTCAGTGGTAGAGCCCTTGCCTTGCATGCCTGAGGCCCTGGGTTCGATTCCTCAGCACCACATAAGCAAAA
>NW_012277893.1:0-5250 GCF_000151885.1 Dipodomys ordii
CAAGGCAAGCACTCTACCACTGAGCCACCTTCCCAGCCCAGTGAGTACATTTCTTATTTAACTTGTTACCCCCCCTCATTTTTCTCCCACTTTCCTTCCTCCATTCCCCCCAAGTTGTACAGAATTTCTCACATATTCTCTTGTTAGTATTGCTGTTGAATTTGTTTCCCCTTTGTCCTTTGTCTCACCATTTTGTTGATCCCCTGTCCTTCGCCAATTCAGATAAATGTATATAAAATACCCAGGGTGTCAAAGTCAAATACAGTGACAACAGGCAATAAACCATAGGGGAGGGGGAAACAAAAGAAAAAAGAAATCATGTAGTACATTAAAAACAACAACAAACAAAAACTTTTGTGTCCATGTCTTGGAGTTCATTTTGCTCATCATCTTATATGGTCATATGTACATAGCCATTGAGCTATTCTGCTCATCTGCTAAGATTATCCTAGATGTATACTAATTATTGCAAATAAGAGAAACCATGGGACCTATGTTACTTTGGGTCTGGCTTACTTCACTTAATATGATTTTTCCTAAGTCCTTCCATTTCCTTGCAAATGGGAAAATATCATTCTTTCTGAATGGAAACATAGAATTCCATATATATACACCACATTTTCTTGTTCCATTTACCTACCGAGGGCATCTGGTTGGTTCCATACCTTAGCTATGGTAAATAATGCTGCAATAAACATAGTAGTGCTGGTAGTTTTAATATAGCCTTATTTGTGGTCATTTGGGTAAATTCCAGAAGTGGGATTGCTGGGTCATAGGGGAGCTCTATGTGGAGTCTTTCGAGGAACCTCCATACTGCTTTCCAGAGTGATTGAAACAAGTTTACACTCCCACCAACAGTGCAGTAAGGTTCCCTTCTGGCCACATCCCCTCCAGCATCTGTTGTCATTAGATTTCTTGATGATAGCCATTCTAACTGGGGCCAGGTGGAATCTCAATGTTGTTTTGATTTGCATTTCTTTTATGGCTAGAGAAGTTGAGCATTTCTTCATGTGTCTATTGGTCATTCCTATTTCCTCTTCATAAAAGTCTTTAGCCCACTCATTATTCGGGTGTTTGTTACTTTGAGAATTTGTTGTTGGGGAACTTAATTTTTTGAGTTCTAAGTGTATTTTAGATATGAGGTACTGTCTGTGAAGATCTTCTCCTGGTGTATGGGCTTTCTATTGATCTTGCTAGCTATGTCCTTTACCATGCAGAAGCTCCGCAGTTTTATGCAATCCCCTTTACCCAGTCTTTCTTTGGTTTGTTGTGTTTCTGGGTCATTATTAAGAAAATTTGGCCTGTGCCAAGTAGCCTTAGAGTTTCTCCTATTCCTTCCTGTCATGTTCTCAGAATGTCTGCTTTTACCTCAAGGTCTTGGCTCCATTTGGAGTTGATTTGGCTGCGGGGTGATATATAAGGATCTAACTTTAGTTTTCTACAGATGTTTAACCAATATTGGCAGCATCATTAACTGAAGAGGCTGTCTTTCTTTCATTCTATTTTTGGCTCCCTTATCAAAGATTAGGTGGCTGTAGGTCTGTGGGTTCATTTCTGTGTCTTCAGTTCTATTTCATTGGTCCTCATGTTTGTCCTTGTGCCAGTACCAAGCTGTTTTGATTACTATAGCTTTGTAAAAAAGTTTGAAGTTTGATATTCAGTTTAAATAGATTCTACGTTGTTTTTGTCTATAATGTTATATATTGTACTTACAATAGTACCCAGGCTTCTTACAGATCTCTACATTGAAGTAAGAACTCATTGATCTCCATTTCATCATATTATACTTTTTTCTACTCTTCTTAGTCACGGATAGCCACAATTTTCTTCTTAACTATGCAATCCTCATTTTTTAAATTTCACCCATTAGTAAGATAATGTAGATCTTATCTTTGTTTGCTTGGCCTATTTCAATTAATATAATCTCCTAAATGACAAGGTTTAAGTATTTTAGATGATTGAATAATATGTCACATTTTCTTTCATCCATTAATCAGATGATAGACACTCTGGTTGTTTCAACTTGTTGGGTACTGTAAACATTGTTGTAATAAATAAATGTAGGAGTGTAGATATCTTCCACTTGCTGATTTTATTGCTTTTAAATGTACATTCAGAGATTGAATTGCAATATCAAATTATTTTTTGAAGACCCTGCAATATTATTTCCCCAAATGAGTCTCATAATTACTCTTTCCAACAGGAGAGAATCCCTCTTCTTCATAACTCTTACTGGAAGTATACATTCTTCATACATTCTTGCTGGAGTAAGTGATCTCTCCATTGGTTTTGATTTACATTTTCTGAGAATTAATAATGCTGAGCATTTTGCCATATACCCTTCGCTGAATGCTTTCCTTTTAGAAATGCCTATTTACAGCATCAGTCATTTTTAATTAGATTAACTTTTTTGTTATTGAGACTTTTAGCATTCGCTATATATGCTGGAAAGTAATTCATTATTAATTGTAGAAGTTGAAAAATATTTTCTCTCATTCCATAGGTTTATTTTCCATGTTGATCAGTTTCCTTGAGAGAGCAAAAAGCTTTTATAAAAATTATATTTGAATTATTTAAGTAGCTGTGCAAAGAGATCAACATTCAACTTATTAATTTATGATTACAGCGCATCATAATCTATGTCATCCTTTTGTCTTTCTCCTCATTCCTCTCAACCCACTTACCCACTCAGTTTTTTCTAGTTTCGTAGCATATACATGGAACATTATGACTGCATTTTCCTCCCTTCCTCTCCTCATTAATCTACATCTTCTCTAACCTTCCCACCACACACCTCAAGTACCAGCTTTCAGGTATTCATTTTGTTAGACTGTAAGTTTGTTGATCTGAGGAGTTACACTATTTGAATGTACACCTTGCCTATTCCATACTTTGGTTAATATTTTTGTATATTAGAATACAATACACAAACACAATATGTATACACATACACAATACAATGTATATGTATACACATATGTAATACAAATACACATTATGTATTTGTGTATGTGCATATGACCCTATACTATGTTTACTTGTATATTTATCAATTAGATCTACCTTCTGCATATGAGAGAAAACATGCCATTTTTAATCTCTTTGAGCCTGCCTTACTTCATTCAGGTCCATCCACTATTTTTTTGCAAATTTTATGATGTTCTTCCTAATGGATGAATAAAATTAGTGTGTGTGTGTGTGTGTGTGTGTGTGTGTGTGTGTGTGTGTGTCTGTGTGTGTGTAATTTTTGAGGGGTACTTGGGCTGTTTCCATTCCTTAGCTATGACAAATAGTGCAGCAGGGAATATGGTATTCGGGTGGCTTTACTGCATCCCAACCTGCAATTGTTTGAATACCAAGGCCCTAGAGCAAATCACTAGAGCAAATCAAAGAGAGAATTGACAAATGGAATTGCAACAAACAAAAAGAGTTTTGCATGAAAAGTATAGCATTAATAAGCTAAAAAAACCTACAAAATGGGAGAAAATGTTTGCCAGCTATGTGTCAAAAAATGAGCTAATACCTAGAGCCTACAAAGAGCTTATAACATGATAATAAATGAGCAAATGAGATAGAGGCTTCTCAGAAAAAGAAGTAAAAACAGCCAATAGATATATGAAAAAAGGCTCAACATCTTTGTCCATAAATGAAATGTGAATCCAAACAACACTGAGTTTCCATCTCACCCTGAGTAGAATTGCCATCATGAAGAATATCAACAATAACAGGTGCTGAGGAAGGACACTACGGACAGGAATGTATAGTTCTTCAAACACTGTGGAAAGCAATTTGGAAATTCCTCAAAAACTAAACATGGTGCTGCCTTAGGATCCAGTGCAAAAGCTTTTTGGTTTAATATGATCCTATTTGTCTGTTTTTACTTCTGTTTTCCATACTTTGGAGGACTTGTCCAAATTCAAGTCCAAGGTTTTGAGGAATTTCCTCCTGAATTTTCTTCTACTGGTTCCATAGTTCCATACTTTCAAGTCTTGCTTAAAATTTTCTCATTCATTCTGGAATAATTTGGGTAACTAGTAAGATATGTAGATCTAGTTCCATTTCACTGCAAGTAGTTTGATTTATTAAGCCATCAAGAGAGATCAGAGGAAGTTAAACTGAAAATAAGAGACAGAAAAATAATACATTGTAAGGATTATCTTATAGTCCTTTATATATCTAAGTGTACACACTCATATATTTAACAGTGAAGAAGAAAATGACCCACAAAAGTTGAGGAAAATGTTGTAACCCAAAGATCCTCCATCAATCTAGAGGATTCATCTGACAAGTGATATTTGCATCTTCAATCTAATGTAAAACTTGAAAATCAAATAAACATTGATTGGTTGGCATTAAATTCATTTCTGCCTCACAGTTATTTTAATTTTTTTTTCAGGTAAGGGGTAGTTTTATTCATCGTTCTGGCTGGCACCAGGCCATGTTGGCCCTCCACATGGCTGGGAAAGGCCTGGGAATGAGAGCTGGGAAAGAGAGAGAGCTGGGAAAGAGAAGAGAAGAAAAGAGCTGAGAAAGAGCTGAGAAAAGAGCTAGAAAAGAGCAGAGAGCTCACAGTGATTTTAATAGTGTAACAAAATAACTAACTTTAATATCAACAACAAGGAGGATACATTTTAAGATTAAACCAACAAGAATAAAGTAACATATTTGAGTTTTGTAGAAATGTTCTCTACTATAATATTACAAGCCTACTGTTGTTGTTTTTTCTGCTTACAAACTTCAGTTCACACTATGAATATTTAATCACTATTGTCCTTGTTAGATAGTCTTCAAGATTCATAAGGAAAATCCTGCTAATATTATTTCTGAAGGTTCTAATATAAAGAACAAGAAATATTCTATGTATTGAATAATAGTATTATAACTTCTGAACGGATGATTTCACCAGCAAGTGCTCTGCATAGGTATTTGGCTGTTATAGAATTAGATATGATATTTATCCTGTGATAATATATCTGCTTTGTTCTTTTTTTCTACTTCAAATTCTGTCATTTTATCTTTCTTCTCTCTGAATTGGTTTAGTCTCTAAAAGGATCGCCTTCAATAGAGTTGTAAAGAAGAATCACACTCTTTTTTGGGGGAGGGGTGGTCATGGGGCCTGAAATCTGGGTCTGGGCACTGTCCCTCAGCTCTTCAGCTCAAGACTAGTGCTCTACCACTCGAGCCATAACGCCATTTCTGGCTTTTTCTGCTTATGTGGTGCTGAGGAATTGAACCCAGGGCCTCATGCAT
>NW_012277894.1:0-3164 GCF_000151885.1 Dipodomys ordii
AACAGGTCCACCTGTATCCTTAAACAACTGGTTTTTCCCCATCTCCTCCACAAGTTATACTGACATCAAATATAGTGAAAGCAGGGGTTATACTGTGGGGTACTCTTGTCACACAGGGGCCATAAATGTGACTCTAAGCTGCTTAAGTAACTAAAGAGAGTGTTTTACCTAGTAAAATTGATTTTAAAAATAAAATGAAACATTCAGGCAAGGCACAAAAGTTTCTGATTTGCGGGTATGTGTTTCACTTCCTATTTTTCAGCCAGCACACAGGATTTTATTTATGGATGGTATGATTTCCTTTCATGAGCTTTACTTGGTTAAATCAGATTCTTTTTTATTTGAATGAATAATATCTAGGCCACAGGAAATTAAAAGTAAGTGTCTATTAAAGGAGTTGTCTGGGATGCTCACAGTACATAAATAAGGGTTTTATAAGAGGCATAAAACTAGCAAATAGTCAAAATAATGTTTAGTTTGAGATTATGCAAATGAAGGTAAGGAATGAATGCTAGCTCTTCAGGTCATCTAAATAAACACGTTACTTTCTCATCACTGATCACTGGGTTACTGTTCTATTACTGGAGTTAGGAGAAGAACAAAAAATTGCACTGGATATTGAACTAGGATCCTTCAGGGCCAACAATAAGAAACATTGAATGCCAGTTTGTTTGCATTTTCAGAGTGTAGGATGTAACATAAGCAACAAACTGAAATGAGATGGAAGGTATGGAAAACATCACAATATTGGCCAGTCTCTACTGCACAGTCTTTAATTATTTCATGTGAGGTTTCAGGTGGATAGTTTAATGCCATCTACACATGAAAATATCAGTTGTTATTCACCAGTAGCTACAGATATGATTAACAGAAGTAGAACACTTAAATCACTGTCACGCTGTCTAAATTTGATTATCCAGATCACCTGCAAGAAGATAAAAAGAACTACAAATCATTTAGTGTGAAGTGTTGTATTTCAGAACCTGCTCTAAATTATTGATTTATTTAAGTAAATTCCATGAGGGATGCACTGTTATTATTATACAGGGGAAGACGCTGAGTCATGGAGAAAATGTATTCATAAGCCAAGCTTTCAGTGCTGCAACTGGAATTCAGATCTGTTGTTGTTGTTGTTGTTGTTGTTGTTGTGTGTGTGTGTGTGTGTGTGTGTGTGTGTGTGTGTGTGTGTGCGCGCTGAAACTGTGGCATGAACTCAGGATCTGTTTCTTGTGGCTGCCTTCTTTTGGCCCGACTTGCTTGCTCATGGCTACCTATCTACCAATTCAGTCACCTTTTTTGCTAGTTAAGCGCAGATAGAGTCTCACCAACTTTTCTACCTGTGCTGAGTTTGAACCATGATCTTCCAGGATCTAGCTACTCATGAGTAGCAAGGATTACAAGTGTAAACTCTATACTACCTGGCTTATTGTTTGAACATGAGTCCAGGCCATTTGGCTCTAGTTTTAACCCCATCTTTCACCAAGTTACAGGGAAGGGAATGAGTGCAGAAAGACCATGTAGCTTATGATTCCCAACACATGTCTGCATATAACACAAAAAGAATATAGAAAAAAATATTAATTAAGTGGAGCCGAACGCATAGGAAATCTAGCCTGAACGTTTAAATCAGTCAGGTATAGAAGTCAAAGTCACTTTCCATTATAGGCCTGCATTAATAAATATAGAGCAAGCTTAACTTCAATACAGTTCTGTGTACACCACTGTGGGTTGGTGGGGGGGGTGGAAGAAGAGGGGGCGGGATTTTGAGCCAAGGAAATATAAAATACATTGAACCCATAGGATAAATGTTATGTTACATAATACACACACACACACACACACACACACACACATACACACAGAGAAATGCATACTATATAAATAGTAGGCATAGTAAGTAAAATGGGTAATGTTTTAGAAAACTGAGGAGCTACAAATAAAAGAGATTCAGGGCAACTGGTAGGGCTAGATAGAGTTACAATTCTAATAGAATGGTCAGGATAGACTTTGTGTGAACAATAGATGAAGGAAATAGAGAAGTTAAGCAGGCAGAGTCATAAGAAAAGAGAGTACAAGGCAGACATCACAAATAAAAGAGGGGATCCTGGCTAGTAAAAGTAGCTAATTATTTAGCTTATAATCAGTGATGGCATCAGAAACACGAGGTGGTAGGTGGTGGGGTACAGGCCTCATCAAGCCCAGACTCCAATTTCTAATTAGTACAATGGGACCAGGTCAGGCAAAGATGTTCACTTAATAACCTGTGTTGTATTTTAATTGGGTCATTCCAGTATTGAGGGCAAAATGTAAGAGGAAAGGATACAAGCAGAGATCAATTAGAAGGTATCAGAAGAATGCAAGGAAAACGTCCTGTTTTCTACATGAAATTCCTGTCAATTTTATATGTTTTATCTTTCTGGTGCTTTTAATAATTGGAAGTAAAATTTTCAGTATAAGTTTTGTGTGTGTATGTGTGTGTGTGTATCATAGCTTTTTTCTCAAAAGTTTGATTTCTTGGTCTTTTTTGTTTGTTTTACGTTTTGTATTGCTTGTGTCAGTCTGGACTTGAACTCTGAGGCTGGGTGTTGTCAAGTGTCCTTAAGCTCAAGGCTAGTACTTGTCCACTTGAGCTGAAGATTTGTTGCTGGCTTTGTAGTGTTTAAACAGAGATAAGAATATCACAGGCTTTTTGCTTTTATTGGCTTTTAACCATACAATCCTCAGGTTTCAGCCTACTGAGTAGCTAAGATTGCAGGCATGATCTCTTAGTCTTGATTTTTGTCTTTGTACCTTTCTAGTAAAAATAATTTGCAGCTTCAGAATCTCTTTCTTGTTCTTTAAATGTTATTTTTTCCCAAATATTTTATCTATACAGTCTTTATAAATCCATTTAGCAACACTGGTCTTGAGAATTTTGTCTGGGTTTATTTCAGTTAGTTTAATTTCCCTGGGAAAATCTGTGCTTCCTGAAAGATCTTTTTCTCTGCTATGTTACTGTTTCTTTCTTTCTTTTTTGGGGGGGGTGTCCTGTCGTGGGGCCCGAACTCTGGGCCTGGGCACTGTCCCTCAGCTCTTCAGCTCAAGGCTAACGCTCTACCACTTGAGTCACAGTGCCACTTCTGGCTTTTTTCTTTTTGCTTATGTGGTGCTGAGGAATTGAACCC
>NW_012277895.1:0-1468 GCF_000151885.1 Dipodomys ordii
GCTTTTTTCTTTTTGCTTATGTGGTGCTGAGGAATCGAACCCAGGGCCTCATGCATGCAAGGCAAGCGCTCTACCACTGAGCCATCTTCCCAGCCACAGCCTGAAGTTTGTTATGACAAAGATGTTATGACAAAGCCTTCCCAAGTACAGTGACAGAGGACCTACCGAAACCCAGGCAGCCTCTGATTACTGGAGAAGTTTCCTGTCTTCATCTAAGGTCTTCAGCACTTCCCTTGTGTTCCAATACTATAAAGCACCTCCTAACATGCGATTCTTTGTGGGAAGAATTCAAGTTCAGAAGCTAAAAATACAATCCAATCATAAAGATAGATAAGGTATACACCAACTCTCACTGGGTCCTCTTTCATCATTTGGCAGGGCATACATTTTGATTTTTACTTATCAACACACACACAAAAAAATCCCACATAAAAATAATCATTGGAGCTGGCTGGGAAACAAAGTCACATAAAAGCTAGACAACACTATCGCTGGAATTATTTTACTTTAACTGTTGGTGGTACTGGGTTTGAACTCAGGGTGTTGCACTTGTGTCATGATCCAGTCCTGCTTTTTTGCTGGTTAATATGGAGATAGAATCTAGCTGACTTTTCTGCCCCAAATGGCTTTGGACCATGATCTTTTAGATCTCAGCCTCCTGAGTAATTTGGATTACAGGTATAGCCCTCTGGGGCACCACAGAATGTTTTTACTTTGAATCAAGGTAGATTAAAAAGTAAACACATAATACACAAAGGGAGTCTTGTTGAGTCCAAAAATTTTTACAATTTTGTAGGCAAGTCTGTTTGGATAGGACAAATGATCATATTCACCGTGGTCATTTATCCACTCTACCTTGGCTGATTATCAACTTCTGTTGACTTTTAGGACAGTTCAGTACCTGCTGCCACCCCTTGAGGCACATTCTCAGCATCCCCTCTCCCCTCTCTTCTCCCCCTCTCCAGACAGCTGCTGACACACAAGCTCACTGATAAGCTGAGGGGAAGCAGGCCAGTTTTCTTTTCATCCCAGCTAGTGGCTGTGATCCACTCATCATTTACAGCAATTCTCTTGAGCCCTGAGAGCTGACCCTTAAGCTTGTAATCTGCTGGAAGGCTCCTGACCTCAGCTTGCTCTCCATCCTGCCATGGTTCTCCTTCGGTGATAAGCAGCAATGGCTGAGATAAGAACAGCCATCCTTTGGTTTCCTTATGAATGTGGATCTGTACTAGAAACTAAAGCCTGACTCTTTGGGGCTGTAGCTAGTGAAGTCTTAAGTCTAAAGTTGTTTGTGGGGACATGATTGTTGTTTCTCTAATCTCTCTTTCTTTTTTTTTTTTTTGAGTCCAGTCATGGGGCCGGAACTCTGGGCTTGGGCGCTGTCCCTCAGCTCTTCAGCTCAAGGCTAGCACTCTACCACTTGAGCCACGGCGCCACTTCTGGCTTTTTTCTTTTTGCTTATGTGGTG
>NW_012277896.1:0-1417 GCF_000151885.1 Dipodomys ordii
AAAATACTGTACAGAGGGGTTACAATTACATGGGCAAGATAATGAGTACATTTCTTATCAAGCATTGTAGCCTCCTCCTTTGTTTCCCCTTCCCATCCTTCCCCTGCCACCCCCATTTGCAAATAATTTATATGTTGAAGTCATTCTAAAAATATTGACATTTAGGATATATTTAAGATGTCTAAGATATTCAAGTACCTATGCATGTGTTGTATTACATAAAACTTAAAACAATATAAATTAGTGACTGAGACTGGTTTCACCATCTCTAGTTTGTTGTTGACAATTATGAATATCTCTTATCTAATGAAGGATCAGATTTCAAAGTCAAATTAACTGACCTAAAGTCATAACCTTATGCCAACCTTGAATCATCCTAGTTTAAAAATCACAATGACCTCAAAATAATTACTAATAGCCTTTTGGCCTTTTCAAAATAACAGTTAAATCCTTCACTCAAATAAGTTTGGTCTGTAGAACACAAATAGATACCAGTTCCCTCTTAAGGAAATACTAAGTAATGTTGTCCTCAAGATTCAGTTTAAAGCTAGGTGCTAATACCTCATGCCTGTAATCCTAGCACTTGGAAGGCTGAGATCTGAGGATTGCATTTCAAAGCCAGTCTGGTCAACTCAGCCTGGTCAACTACCAAAAAGCCAAAAGTGGAGGTGTGGCTCAAGAAGTAGAACACTAAGCAGGGTGCTGGTGGCTCACACCTGTAATCCTAGCTACTCAGGAGGCTGAGATCTGAGGATTGCGGTTCAAAGTCAGCCTGGGCAGGAAAATCCATGAGATTCTTATCTCCAATTGACCACCAGAAAACGGGAAGTGGTGTTGTGGCTCAAATGGAAGAGTGCTAGACTTGAGCTGAAGAGCTGAAGGACAGTGCCCAGGCCTACGACCGATTTAAAAAAGAAAGGAAAGAAAGAAAGAAGGAAGGAAGGAAGGAAAGAAAAGGAAAGAAAGAAAGAAAAAGAAAGAAAGAAAGAAAGAAAAGAAAGAAAGGAAGGAAGGAAGAAAGAAAGAAAGAAAAGAAAGAAAGGAAAGAAAAGTAGAACACTAGCTTTGAGAGAAAACACTAATAGTGTGTAAACTGAGTTCCAGCCCTAGTACCAGAACACACACACACACACACACACAGACACACACACACACAGAGATTCAGTACAAATCAAAAAGCAAATACATAGTCAAAAGCCTTAGGATGCCCCCAAATCACCCTCTTCTTTTATTATATAGGCAAGGACTGGATTATTTTAGCTTTCCACAGAAAGAATACAGAAACAGCTGGATGAGGATTTCATCATGCAAATGGAAAACTAGTTAGGCATCAAGAAGTACCAGCACACCAGAATCAGTACACTGAATTTCCAGTCTATGAATCATGGTGGCGGGGGGGGGGGGGGGGGGGGGGGGG
>NW_012277897.1:0-1791 GCF_000151885.1 Dipodomys ordii
TTCCTTCCTTCCTTCCTTCCTTCCTTCCTTCCTTCCTTCCTTCCTTCCTCCTCCTCCTCCAACTCCTCCTCCTCCTCCTCTACTTCCTCCTCATTCTCCTTTTTTGTTGGTCATGGTTTGAACTCAAGTTCTAGGGGCTGTCCTTGAGGTCTTTTCCTTAAAGCTAGCCATAGAACTACTTCTGGTTTTTGAGTGCTTCATTGGAGATAAGAGTCCCATGGGACTTTTCTGCCCAGGAAGGCTTCAAGCCACAACCCTCAGATCTCAGCCTCCTGATTACCTATGATTATAGACATGAGCCACGCATGCCCAGCTCTGGCTTATATTCTTAAAAATCACTTTTCAAAAAAAAACCCCATCAATTTCCATAGCATGATTAAAAATTACAAACATAAAATATATGCCCTTACTGTGCATTAGTCAGAACAGGACAAATACTTAGCTGAGATTGAGACATAAATTCTATGCTAATAAGAAGGGTAGTTAGCATGTCATATCTGTCAAGGGCTTAATTTACATTACACATCTTCTGTGAGGCCCACTCAGTCACCAGCTTGTTTGCCAATGATCTCCACCTCCACAAATCTTAAAAGAGAGAGAGGAAGAAAAGAACTTCCTGCATTGCTAATCTGAAATGTCTTCCTGTATGAGAATCCTTAGGATAGTATTTTGAGATCTAAATTATGCCTATGTTTTCTTCTTCCCATATTTTTGGCTACTGTTTCTTTCTCCTTTCCCCAGACCTAGGAGAAAATCTCCTTCTTGGTGTTCATTGTTCCAGGAAGAAGGGAAACAAATAAAAATTGTCTATGAGTATTTCTTTGTTTTGTAAAATCCCAAATTCTCAGGGGGAAAGAGCTCCAAGAAACTTCAAAGGGAAAAAAAAGGATTCCCCTGAAACTAGAAACAAGAGCTTAGTGATTATTCAAATATAAGCCAAGATAGAAACTGAGAATGATTCGGGGTTTCTGGTGGAGAGACAATTACCTAAGAGATGATTCTTGAAAGAGTTGCCCAAGGAAAGAGAGGCCTAGGCTAGACTTGGCAAAGGAATCCCATGAGGTCATGATTTTAGCATCCAGGTGTGTTATGAGAGATGAATCATCACACAAGTTCTTCATAGACCTCACTCATTCATGGTAGAGATTATACTAGCTCTTTTTCCATTAACTAGTTTATACCTCAGGTAGCCAAATGACTAGTCAACACTAGTGTAGGAACCAGCAGAAGGAATGTCTCTGTTTTCAGCATTTGAACATGGAAAATCACAAACTTCTACCTCAAGACAAAAGTCCCTTGGAGAATAGGGTGAACAGAGGAAAAGCAGATCCCAGAGAGAAAGGAGGAAGAACAGGGTGCAAAGATTTGAGTTTGAGTCAAGCTACTCCTGCAGTATACCTATCATGGGGCTCTAAAGGAAGCTCAGTTAAATGTGCTCATTTGTTTAGCTGAAGATAAGCTGAAGTTGAATTTTCTATTGTTTGAATTGTAAAAATCCCTAATACTTAACACTTCCCTTCATTATCAGTTCAAAGTCTTATAATCCGTGACCTCCCTTACGACCCAGTCATACCACTTCTAGGCATCTACCCTGAACAACAGGAACCAATATACAAGGACACGTGCACCTCCATGTTTATTGCAGCACTGTTCGCAATAGCTAGGATATGGAAACAACCTAGATGCCCCATTGCAGATGAATGGATCCAAAAATTGTGGTATCTATACACAATGGAATATTATGCAGCCATTAGAAATGACAAAATAATGGCATTTGCAGGGAAATGGATG
>NW_012277898.1:0-2896 GCF_000151885.1 Dipodomys ordii
ACCGGACCCAAAAAAAAAAAAGAATGAAATTGTGAGACATGCTGCCTCAGCAGAGAAGCTGAGGATATGGTTGGAAGTAAATAAGCTAGTGGCAAAAAGGAGAAATACTGCCTACTTCATTTACATATGGTACTGGAGTAGAACATTCATAGAGACAGAAAATAGTGATGTTGCAAATGGGTAGATGAAGTTGGAGCACTCACAATAATTACTTCATGTGTACAAACCATCAGTTTTAAAAGAACAAAAACATTCTGAACAGACTGGTTGAATGCATATGTACATAGCCCAACTGAATCATACACTGGTTTACTAACATGTGTTTCAGTTTAGTATACTAAAAAGACATAAATAATGATAGCCTAGAAGCTGTAACAAGTATTTCCAGTCTTGAAATTGTTATGGTCCTTGCAAACACCACTCCAGACAGCTAGATGCTTGGAAAATGGCTGACTCCAACCTAAAGTAAGAAATATACAAGTGGACTGATACATGAATACATACACACACACACACACACACACACACACACACACACTGTGTATATGTTGTGCTGCTGGGCAACAAACCCAATAAGGAGCTACACCTCAGCCTCTGACTTTGATTCCTTCCTTCCTTCCTTGTTCCCTCCCTCCCTCCTGTTCTTTCTCTTTCTCTTTCCTTCTTTCTTTCCCTTCCTCCCTCTCTCCTGCTTTCTCTTTCTCTCTCTTTCCTTCTTTCTTTCTCCCTCCCTCCCTCCCTTCTTTCTTTCTCTTTTTCTTTTTTTTTTGTGCTAGTCTTGAATCTTGTTTTTTCTTGGGGGGGGGTCCGGTCATGGGGTCTGAACTCTGGGCCTGGGCGCTGTCCCTC
The DNA here is from genome assembly GCF_000151885.1 of Dipodomys ordii. Classification (NCBI taxonomy): domain Eukaryota; kingdom Metazoa; phylum Chordata; class Mammalia; order Rodentia; family Heteromyidae; genus Dipodomys; species Dipodomys ordii. The sequence goes on from NW_012277898.1 coordinate 850, forward strand.
AGCTCTTCAGCTTAAGGCTAATGCTCTACCACTTGAGCCATAGCACCACTTCCGGCTTTTTCCTTATGTAGTACTGAGGAATTGAACCCAGGGCCTCGAGAATGCAAGGCAAGTGCTCTACCACTGAGCCACCTTCCCAGCCCTAGTCTTGAATCTTCAACTCAGGGACTGAGAATTGTCCTGAGCTTTTTATTTATTTATTTTTTTGCCCTCAAGGCTAGCTGCTGTACAACTTAAGCCACCTCTCTACTTCTGGCTTATTTGGTGCTTAATTGGAGATAAGAATCTCATGGACTTTCCTGACTGGGCTAGGTTCTAATCTTGATCCTCAGACCTCAATCTCCTGAGTAGCTACAATTGCAGGTGTGAGCCACCAGCACCCAGCCAACTGATTCTTACACCTTCTGACCTTTAGCTTTTACATCCATTCAATGGACATAAAAATTACTTGTTTGAAATACCATATGTAAGATGAGAACGGTAATAACTAGAATGTATGCTAGCTTCTTTCCCTTAAAACAACTTGAAACTGGGTACCTGTAGCTCATGCATATAATCCTACCTACCCAGTAGGCTGAGATTTGAGGATTGCAGTATGAAGCCAGCTGGAGTAGGAGAGTCTATGAAACTCTTACTCCCAAGTAACCTGCAAAAAGCTAGAAGTGGAGCTGTTGCTCAGGTAATAGAGTGCCAGCCTTTAGGGGAAAAAAAGAATTGAGACCTTCAGACCCTGAGTTCAAGTCCTGCTTCTGGCACAAGAAATAAAAAGAAAGAAAGAGATGGGGGGGGAAGGAAGGAAGGAAAAAGAAGAAAGAGAATGAAAGAGAAAGAAAAAGGGAGAAAGGAAGGAAGGAAGAAAGAAAGAAACAGAAAGAAAGAGAAAAAGAGAGAAAGACAGACAGAAAGAAAGAAAAAAAGAGAGAAAAAGACCATTTGGGGATAATAGACATACACAGAAGGCAGGAATCAATCTGTCCTGGCCGGGTCCTTGCTCAGTACCCTGAACACTCAGGAGTTTTTTTTTTAATTTTAAATCTTTTTTTCATCTTTTCTTTGTGACTAAGCTGGTTGGAGCTTTTAGGGGTACTTTGCAGACTACAGATGTCTTCAAAGCAGTGGAACCAGTTCAAGTTGATGAGAGCTCAGAGATCAGAAAATGGAGAAGACATAGCGGAAGGGATTATTGAACTAGAGGAAGTAGGGGAGTGCTCGGAGCCTTCCTATGTCTCTCTCTGAATTGTGTGGAGTAAGGCCACTCAACCATTTCCACTCTAGAACTTAAAAGATACTAAAGATTCCATCTGGAGATTCACATCGTACTGACCAAAATTGGCATGGGAAGAGAGAATGGTAAAGAGACCTTACTTCAATATAACCAAAAAACTCAAATTACGAGAGAAGAGAAAGACAAAAGCAGTTCCTCAAATTCGAGGGCTCAGAGTCATCTGCTGGGTTGTGAAGAAAATTCATTTGAGAGAACTTGATGGTTGCTGGCTGGTATTTCTCAGGATAATATTTACAGTTTCTATGAGTGTTGAGCAACTATACTGGAAACTAGTGTGATTAGAACCAGTGTCATTGTCAGTCTGGAGGCCTGAGTGCTCAGAATCAGCAACTGTCAGCAGCCACACGATATATGAGCTGGAAAACAGTAAGTCAGATTAAAGGCAAGACAAAAAAAAAAAGAAAAAGAAAAAGAAGAAAAAGCACTTTTACATGAAAAAATCTCCCACTTCGAGGGAGGAAATAAATTGACTTTTGGAGCTTGCAATAATGAAAAGGTAAGTTTAGACTGAATGTCAGAATGTAAAGTTGTTGAGCTGTGGTTGGAGATGGATCCACAGGAAAGCCAGGCCAAGTGAGGTCTCTGGCCATGGTGAAATTGCTCAAATGACAGGTGACAGGTAAAGCTTTAAGAATGTGTGCACAGGGGCTGGGAAGGTGGCTCAGTGGTAGAGCGCTTGCCTTGCATGCATGAAGCCCTCAGCACCACATAAGCAAAAAGAAAAAAAAAAAGCCAGAAGTGGCGCTGTGGCTCAAGTGGTAG
>NW_012277899.1:0-1151 GCF_000151885.1 Dipodomys ordii
GGGACAGTGCCCAGGCCCAGAGTTCAGGCCCCATGACTGGACCCCCTCCCAAAAAAAGAGAACCTTAATAATGAGCTGGCCACCATTAAGAAAGACCAGCAAGAAACATAGGTGATAGACACCAAAGTAAAAAACCTTCAAAATAGAATGGAGGAGGCCGAAGAAATAATATTGGAGACTCCATAGAGAAAGAGCACACAATTATTCATAACACAACTAAGAAGCATGACAGATCACTGCACGAAATACAGGATACATTCAGAAAGCCTAATTTGAGAATAATAGGTATACAAGAAGGCCTGGAGAGGGAAGCCAATGGATTAGGAAGTATACTCAGCAGAATCCTAGCAGAGAAGTTCCCAAATATACAAAAGGACATGCCCATCCAGATACAAGAAACCTTTAGAACCCCAAATAGACCAGATCAGAACAGGTCATCCTACTGCCAAATTATAATCTGTACCAGATCAATAGCTACTAAAGAAAGAATTCTTAAAGCTGTCAGAGAGAAGAGAACAATAACATATAAAGGTAACCCAATCAGAATCACCTCAGATTTCTCAGCAGACACCATAAAAGCAAGGGTGGCCTGAAAGAGGTATGCCATGTTCTAAAGTCAAATAAGTCAACCAAGAATAATACCCAGCTAAGCTCTCATATATAGCAGAAAAACAAATAAAAACCTTCCACAGCAAGGATAAGCTGAAGCATTATAACTCTACTAAACCAGCTCTTCAAAAAAATCCTCAAAGACATTCTACATATAGAAAACCAACAAGAAAACAAGATTATACCATGGGGGAGGGACATACAAAGCAACAAAGAAATCATCATAAATACCATTAGAAACAATAGCAAGAAAGGGGGGAGGGAGAGGGGAGGGCAGGATGGGAAGGGGAAATAAAGAAGGAGGTAACAATGCTTGATAAGAAATGTACTCATTACACCTAACATCAACTTGTCTGACCTTTTCTGCTTATCTCAGACATATACTAGTTATTGTAAATAAGGGAAACCATGGGACCTATGTTTCTTTGGGCCTGTCTTACTTCACTTGATAAAATTTTTTCCAAGTCTTTCCATTTCCTAACAAATGGGGCAATGTCATTCTTTCTGATGGAGGCATAGAATTCCATTGTGTATATATACCA
>NW_012277900.1:0-1268 GCF_000151885.1 Dipodomys ordii
TCTCTCCTGCCCGGGCTGGCTTTGAACCACGATCCTCAGATCTCAGCCTCCTGAGTAGCTAGGATTACAGGCGTGAGCCACCAGCGCCCGGCTGGAGCACCACTTCTGTTGCTCCACTTATCCAATCAGCACTGCTACTTGGAAAAGTATCACATGGTTAATACAATTTTTCATGATTCAAATTCAAACTCAACCTCAAAATGGGCTGACAAGCCCTGTTACACTCCAAAGGGCACACAAGTGCCCAGACCCTTGTGTAGCTAAGAATGGCCAAATGGTCTGAAAAATGAGACATTATAGCAAACTGAGGGGCAGATGGGAGATTTCTAGTAAGCAACTTTGTTCAGACCCCTCCCGTCTCCCTTCCCCAGCCTCAGAATAATCAGATTCAAGGCTGAGAGAAGAGATGTAAAACAGGAAGTCCCTTCAGCAAAACAGATGACATGGAATACAGAACTGCTGGGCAGGAAGATAGAGTAGAACTAGAAGGGAAGAAGAAACTCTGTAGGAACTTCAGGACTGAGGAAGAGAGAAGATAGCTAGAGGCAGAGAAAATATATTCAACAGGGTAACAGCAGAAAACATCCTAAATATTGAAAAATATAAACCCACCACAGTACAAGAAGTGTTTGAAACGCCCACAGATCAGGTAAGAACTTCTTCACAACATATTATAGTTAAAACATCAAGCACAGAAAACAAAAAATAGTAAAGGCTGTGAGAGAAAAGATCACACACACAGGGGACCTATCAGAATAACAGCAGGTTTCTCAACAGAAACCACAGACGCAAAGAAGGCTTGTATGCTGTACTTCAAGCACTGAAAGTAAACTATGCCAGCCCAGAATACTCTTCCCAGTAAAGCTTTTATTCATAAATGAAGGGAAAATAAAGAGAGTCCCTGATAAACAAAAACTGAAACAATTTATCACCACTAAACCAGCAGTACAGAAGATATGGAAAGACATCCCACACTTAGAAGACATAAATATGAAGGAAACATAGTCTGCCAGATGAGTAGATAAATATAGGAGGAAGAGATACAAAACTAAATTCTGGGAAGGAAATGACAGTTACTGTATACTTTTTTTTAACATTCAACATTCAATCAAAAGACAGAATGGAAAGTTGGAGCAAAGGGAAAGATGCAACCTTTTGTTGTCTACAAGAAATATATCTAGGCTGGAAAGGTGGCTCAGTGGTAGAGCGCTTGCCGTGCATGCATGAGGCCCTGGGTTCGATTCCTCAGCACCACATAAGCAAAAAGA
>NW_012277901.1:0-1946 GCF_000151885.1 Dipodomys ordii
GCTAGCCTTGAGCTGAAGAGCTGAGGAACAGCACCCAGGCCCAAGAAAGATTTATTGGGGAAAATGGGATGGAAATACAGACTCAGAAGGATTAAAATTATAGCATGTAATTTAGTTACTTTAGTTACTAGCTAGTGCAGTTTCAACATTTCCTCCAATCTTCCAATTTTCAACCCCCCAGGAAGATTTTTTAAAGAGTACAAAGAGCACTTCATATAAATATGCCAGTAGCTAAAAATTTTAACACACTTGCGTTTTGCATTCTTTTTAATGTGGATATTTGTGTGCATTTTTATCTGTACTATATAAAAACATGTTTTATTTGTTTTTGTGTATAAACACAATACCTTAGATATAATCATATCTTAGAACATTTGAATATTTGGCTGTCTTTCTCCAGCTTCTCTCTATTCTTATACAATTCTAACATTTGTCATTCCTAATTGAATTCCTAATTCCGTGAGAATTATTGTACTCTAATCTATCTATCTATCTATCTATCTATCTATCTGCTGGTGGCTCACACCTTCACACCTATCTATGTCAGAAGCTGAGATCTGAGGATCATGGCTCGAATCCATCCTGGGTGGGAAAGTCCAATGACACTTTTACCTCCCATTGACCACTAAAAAGCAGGGTTTAGGGCTGTAACTGATAGAGTGCTAGCCTTGAGCAAAAAAGCTCAAGCACAACATCCAGGCTCTGAGTTCAGGCCCCACTACAGATACAGATACACACACACACACACACACACACACACACACACACACACACACGAGTAACTTATTTTTAGTTTCTACAAATGAGTGAGAACATAAGTTACCTGCCTTTCTGTACCTGGTTTATTTCACTTCACATAATGTCCTTCAGTTTCAGTCATGTTACCACAAATGACAGGATTTCATTCTTTTAATGGGTGAGTAATATTCAATTTGTATGTATGTCATATTTTCTTTATCCAGTCATCTGATGATAGACAACTTGATTGCGTCTATTACTTGGTTATTGTGAATGGTGCTCCAGTAAATGTGGGAGTGCAGATATCTCTTTAATATGATTTCACTTCCTTTGGGTAGTGGGATGGCTGTATCATTTTGTAATGCTATAAGTACTTTTTAAGAATGCTCATAGAGCATTACATAATGGCTGTACTAATTTATATTCCTACCAGGGGTGTTGAAGAGATTTGTTTTTTTTTCCCCAAAGCTTACCAGCATTCCGTTAGTTATTCATTTATTTTTGGCTTCTTGTTACTAACTATTCAAACTGGGATGAGGAAATATTTTGCATTTTCTGATAATGGTGATGTCAATAAGATCTAAAATCTATTTTAAAATCGTTACATCATGTATCGTATCAGTAGCACATGAAAGGCTTTCTAGAGGTAAATATCTTTCAGCAATAAAAGAAAGGAAAACTTTAAACTAGAGAGTCATATTGATTCTTTATGTTGAAGATCTAGCTCTTTAAGAGTTGTAGTACTTATGCAGTAGGAAAACTCTCACCTCTGAACCTAACAGCGTAATGTAATCTTGCATTCCACTCACATTAAGGAGTGACACATGCTAAATTTCCACCTTGCATTTAATCTCTATCCTTGGAAATACTCTGAAGTACCGGAATGGCAATACTTTATGGCTTTCATTCAGTAACATTATAAGTAGGAGTTGCTTGCTCACAACCTTTGTGTCTAGTGTACATTCTCCACTTGTCAGGCTACAAAGTCTAACTTATCCTCTTTTTTTGTAATTGCCTTACAGCCCTCTGTTTTCACCCCAATTAAGAGTACCTTGAGGGCTGGGAAGGTGGCTCAGTGGTAGAGCGTTGCCTTGCATGCTTGAGGCCCTGGGTTCAATTCCTCAGCACCATATAAGCAGAAAAAAAAAGCCGGAAGTGGCGCTGTGGCTCAAGTAGTAGAGTGCTAGCCTTGAGCTGAAGAGCTGAGG
>NW_012277902.1:0-1125 GCF_000151885.1 Dipodomys ordii
CGTCCTAGGAGCACCACAGTGACTCCAGGCCTGCCTGTCCTCAGGACTGAAGGGGACCTACCAGGGCCTAACAGCCACTGTGCTAAAGCAGGGCTCCAACCAAGCCATCCGTTTCTTTGTCATGACCTCTCTGCGCAACTGGTACCGAGGTGAGTCTGTGCCCCCCCAACCCTGCCTCCAAACACTGCAAGCCAGGCTTCTCCCTTTGGGCTTCACCCTTGGGAGGATGGAGGGACTTTCACGGGCCCTGTTCCTCAACCCTCAAAGCCTTGCCCTCCTTTTCCCTCCTAGTCTTCTCTGACCACAATTCCTCTTTATATCTAGGGGACAATCCCAACAAGCCCATGAACCCACTGATCACAGGGGTGTTTGGAGCTATTGCAGGCGCAGCCAGTGTGTTTGGGAACACACCTCTGGATGTGATCAAGACCCGGATGCAGGTCGGGGGAGAGCACTGGGAAGGTGGGGAAGGGTACGGGCTTGGGACAGAAGCTAGTTGCTGAGTATTCTGGCTCTTGCAGGGCTTGGAGGCACACAAATACCGGAATACACTGGACTGCAGCTTGCAGATCCTGAGGAACGAGGGACTCATGGCGTGAGTAGGAAAGGGGCAGGACTGTTATCCCCCTCCAGCTATCCTGCTCTAGGCTACCTTCCTCTAGGCCTTGGTGTTCCTCTTTCATTTTCTAGGGGGAAGGGTGCTTTTTTAGGGACACCATCCTTTTTTTTTTTGGTTTCTTTTTTTTTTATTGTGAAAATACTGTACAGAGGGGTTATAATTACATGGGCAAGATAATGAATACATTTCTTATCAAGCATTGTAGCCTCCTCCTTTGTTTCCCCTTCCCATCTCCCCCCCACACACCCAATCCTCCCCCCCCCACTAAAGTTGTAAAGTTCGTTTTCGACATAACAACTTGTACATCTCATTGTGCAATGGGTCTACCTGTATCCCCATTTAAACGATTTGTTTTTCCCCTTCCCCTCCACAAATTATACCGACATCAAATACAGTGAAAGCAGGGGTTAGGGGCTGGGAAGGTGGCTCAGTGGTAGAGCGCTTGCCTTGCATGCATGAGGCCCTGGGTTCGATTCCTCAGCACCACATAAGCAAAAAAGAAAAAA
>NW_012277903.1:0-1180 GCF_000151885.1 Dipodomys ordii
TTAAGCCAGGTGCTGGTGGCTCATGCCTGTAATCCTAGCTACTCAGGAGGCTGAGATCTGAGGATCACAGTTCAAAGCCAGCCCGGGCAGGAGAGTCCATGAGACTCTTATCTCCAATAAACCACCAGAAAACAAAACTGGAGTGGTGCGGTGGCTCAAGTGGTAGAGCGCTAGCCTTGAGCTGAAGAGCTGAGGGACAGCGCCCAGGCCCAGAGTTCAGGCCCCACGACCGGACCCCCCCCAAACAAAAAGATCGAGCTAAGGGGACAGGTGCCAGTATCTCATACCTGTAGTGACAATAGTAGTTTGAAGCCAGCATAGGCAGGAAAGTTCATGAACCTCTTATCTGGAAGGAAGGAAGAAGGAAGGAAGGAAGGAAGGGAGGGAGGTAGGAAGGAAGGGAGGCAGGGAAGATAATACTCAAACTGAGATCCTTTTTTTTTTTTTTTTTCGGTTATGGGGCCTGAACTCGGGCTTAGGTGCTGTCCCTCAGCAATTTGAACTCAGGCTTAGGTGCTGTCCCTCAGCAATTCAGCTATAGACCAGTGCTCTACCACTTGAGCCTCAGCTCCACTTTTGGCCTTTTTTTTCCTGCTTATGTGGTGCTGAGGAATCGAACTGAGGGCCTCATGCATGCAAGGCAAGCACTCTACCACTGAGCCACCTTCCCAGCTCCTCAAACTGAGATCCTGCAGATCTCTACTTAATGAATAGTTGGAATTACAAGCATGAACTATGTTTCCTGGCCCACTAGTCTCTTTCTTATCCCAAATTATTTCCAATCAGACAAAATTAAGAAACCACAATAATGCAATAGCACATTGCTTTGATAATTTATGCATTTTAATTTGTTATTAACATCAAGATCTATGAGCAAGAAAATAGGATTTTTGAACTCCATGGTTCTTTTCACTCCACTCAGCTCCAGGCTATCTTTTCCTCTGTGGGTAGCTCCAGCACTGAACGCTCTCCTTTTCTTTTCTTTTTCTTTTTTTTTGCTGGTCGTGGGGCCTGAACTCTGGGCCTACGCACTATCCCTCAGCTCTTCAGCTCAAGGCTAGTGCTCTACCACTTGAGCCACAGCACCACTTCCAGTTTTCTGGTGGTTTATTGGAGATAGGAGTCTCACGGTCTTTCCTGCCTGGGCTGGCTTTGAACCGCAGTCCTCAGATCTCAGCCT
>NW_012277904.1:0-1582 GCF_000151885.1 Dipodomys ordii
CCTGGGCACTGTCCCTCAACTCTTCAGCTCAACGCTAGTGCTCTACCACTTGAGCCACAGTGCCACTTCCAGCCTTTTCTACTTATGTGGTGCTGAGGAATCGAACCCAGGGCCTCATGCATGCGAGGCAAGCACTCTACCACTGAGCCACCTTCCCAGCCCCCTGTATCATCTCTTAAAGTAAGGATATCTACCAATGCTTATGGCTGCTGTCTCTCATATCATCATTGGTCCCGTTCCACTGCAATGGCTTTTATACTGGAGGAGAAGGCTTATTTAGTGTGTGTGTGTGTGTGTGTGTGTGTGTGTACTCAGGACCTGGGCACTGTCTGTGAGCTAGTATTCTATCACTTGAGCCACAACTTCTTTTCAAGCTTTTTGGGGATTAATTGGAGGTAAGAGTCTCAAGGACTTTCCTGCCTGGGCTGGCTTCAAATCACAATCCTCAGATCATAGCCTCTTGAGTAACTAGGATTAAGGTGTGAGCAATCAGACCCTAGTAAGAAGGTTTATTTTTAATGTTATAGGTTTTTTTGTTTATTTCTGCAGCTGATGTCAAGGCCCCTTTCTGGGTATGTTGTTTGAGGACTGGATGCTACTTACCTGGACCCCAGGCTGGGCGATAAAATGCTGGTCTGTGGCCTCCACTGCCAGCTCTAAGCAGTTGCTCCCGCCCCAGGCCTCACAGGAGTACACCAGCAGTTGCTCAGCCAGATCTTCGTCGCTGCTGTAGCACTCCGTGAACAGCTCTGCATCATTATCAGAGAGGGGCCTGTAGTCAGAGCTGGCAAATAGAGCAAACAGGCCAGCTCCTGCCTGCCAACCCCCCGAATCACCAAGAGCTTGGGTGTGAGAACTTGGAAACTTAAAGGCACAGAGGAAGGCATCACAACCTGACCCTGGCTGACAGTTTCTTTAAGGGTACTGTGGTTATCAGAACATGTCAACACAGGCTGGTAGATTGAGCTGCCGTGAGTACAGGGAGTTGCCGCTTTGGTAGGATGTAGGCAGATGAGCCTTGACCCCTAGCAAGAACCCCAGACCAGCTGCTTCCCCTTCATTAAGGAAGCCTTTCCTCCAGCTCATTTGCCTTATGTGAATTCTGGGTGATAGTCCTTTCTAGATAAATCACAGCCTGAAAATATCCAGTCAAACAACAATAAATAATAGAATACAACAGACAAGGGTCTCATATCTAAAATATATCTGGAACTTAAAAAATTAAATCCCTCAAAAAAATCTTCAAAGAAACAACTGCCTAATAAATAAGTGGGCTAAAGATTTAAAAAGAAACTTCTCTGAAGAAGAAAGAAGAATGACCCATGAAGAAATGCGCAATCTCTTTAGCCATAAAAGAAATGCAAATCAAAACAACATTAAGATACTACCTCACCCCAGTTAGAATGGCTATAATCAAGAACCCTAATAACAACAGATGCTGGAGGGGATGTGGACAGAAGGGAACCTTACTACATTGTTGGTAGGAGTGTAAACTTGTTCAACCACTTTGGAAAGCAGTATGGAGGTTCCTCAAAAGACTCCACATAGAGCTCCCCTATGACCCAGCAATCCCACTTTTGGG
>NW_012277905.1:0-1575 GCF_000151885.1 Dipodomys ordii
AAAAAAAAAAAAAAATCAATTAAGGCTTATACTCACTCATTTCTAAGATTAATCCCTCATTCCAAAATATTGGAAAATTTACTAATAATCTATCAGTAGAACTCATCAATATAAAAAAGGATTCAATATCTGCTATGAATCAGTAATTTTAAGGCAAGGATACTGAATCTAAGGGAAGACATTCAAGTGTGTATTAGTCACTACTTTTATGAGGAATTAAATTTTTAGCTCCACTGAGATAAAATAAGTTGACATCATAAATTGTCAACTTTAGCAAACATGGTGACATAAACAAAGATACACAACCATTATACACATGTAGTAGCAAAAGAAAAAAGTCTTCTCCCGACTTGAAGTTCAGTATAGACCAACAGTTCCTTTCACCCTGCGTAATAGGAATCCCAGAATTCAACTTTACCACAACAGTTACCATAATCCACTTTCTGAATGCTCTCATATGCATCCCACTGCCTCATCTTCCCCACGTTATTTACATGGAGAACCATAGCTAAACGGGGGGTTACCTGATAGGGCTTTAGAAAGCCTAAAATCTAAATCCAAATCATCTTTTATAGGGTATCAAATGGTGTAGGAATCGGATCCTTATCTGAAGTGACAAGGAGTCATAATTTTAGACATTCATGTTACCCCTCTCCAACTAACAGAATCTGCTTCACCCATATTGTGTCCATGAGATGTGTGTATGTGTGTGTGTGTGTGTGTGTGTGTGTGTGTGTGCGCACACACACGCTTGCTTGCTTGCTCTGAATGTAGGAACTGGCAAGGTCTCCCAGTAAGACAATGCTATGTGATTATAAAACTGTTTGACAAAATGCATTTCAACCAAAAGATTCATTTCTTTTTCAACCAAGTGACTTTTCCTCATTTCAAAATTTAGAATGCTTGATCAGTGACTTAACAATTCTTCTACAGACCCCCATTTGTTTTCTCAAGTTATTCTTTACAGTTTCTCACAAAGCTACATATTACCCAAGATAATTTATCCTTGTTAAACCTCTCAACTTACAGAGTACATTACTGGAGCAGAAATCTAATAAAAATGGCACTTAATTCACCCCCAAGAAGTCTGTCACACCACATGCCAACACAGGAAAGTCTCACAGAGTCAGTAGGAGAACAGACTTCCCATTAAAATAAAAGAGAAAAAAAGGTGGTTTAAAAAGAAAAAATAGTGCCAAAATTTTTTTAAGTGACTACAAAGAAGGCAGATACACCAAAGAGACCACGGCCAAGATTTTGACAGGATACTGAATTTAGAGTACAACTGTCCCGATGACCTTGGGACAAGGAGAGTACAATAGGCTAGGCCTCTTCCTTTGCTAAGCAACTATGGTCATCAGTTACACTTTTCCAATTGATCACTACCACTGTCTCAGTATGGACCTATAATCTCCATCACTTATAATTCCCCAAAAGGGGGCTGAGAAGGTGGCTCAGTGGTAGAGCACTTGCCTTGCATGCCTGAGACCCTGGGTTCGATTCCTCAGCACCACATAAGCAAAAAGAAAAAAGCCAGAAGTGGCGCTGTGGCTCAAGTGGTAGAGCGCTAGCCTT
>NW_012277906.1:0-1461 GCF_000151885.1 Dipodomys ordii
TTAGATTTTCAGAATTAAGTATAATGCTGGCTGGAGGTTTGTTGTATTGAGGAATGTTCCCTGGATTCCTAATTTTTCCAGAGCCTTCATCATAAGGGGGTATTGGAGCTTTTCAAATGCTTTTTCTGCATAGACTGAAAAAACCTATCAGCATAACGGTTTGAGAATTATTCCCTTATAATGTTCAGAACCTTCGTTGTATCTGTGTTGATGCTTCCAATCCATCTCTGAGTTTGTTTAATAGGGAGTGTTCTCTTCTTTTTCTGATAAGATTTGTTTAGGGTCTGTCAATTTTGTTAGTTTTTTTCAAAGAACCAACTTTTTGTTTTGGTGATTATTTCTACGCTTTTTTTTTGATTTCTACTTCCTTTAATTCTGATGTAGTTTTAATTATTTCTTCCTGTCTTCTGGATTGGGGTTTAGCTTGCTGCTTTTTTTCAAGGAGGGCCAGATGTCTCATTAAATTGTTGGTTTCAGATCTCTCCAATTAGTTGATGTAGGAACTCAGAGCTATAAACTTGCCTCTGAGTACAGCCTTTGCTGTGTGCCAGAGGAGCTGGTAATTTGTGTGCTAATTTTTGTTGAATACCATGAACGTGTGAATTTCCTGTCTAATCTATTCCATGACGCATTGGGGATTCAACAATGTGTTGTTTAGCCTCCATGTGTTACAGGACTTTCTTTGGTGGCTTTCGGTGTTGACTTCTAATTTTATTCCCTTGTGGTCTGAGAGAATGCAAGGCATAACTTCAATATTTCTGATTGGGACAAGTTTGCTGTGTGCCCTAAAACGAAGTGTATTTTGGAAAAATGTGCCATGTGCTGCTGAGAAAAACTTGTATTCTGATGCTTCTGGGTGAAATATTCAGTAGATGTCTGTTAATTCTTGATGATCTATGCAATTGTTTAGATCTGAGTTTGCTCTATTGAGTTTTAATCTGGTTGATCAAACCAGCGGGGATAGTGTTGTGTAAAAGTCCACAACAATTAATATCTTTGTCTCTATGTGAGATTTGAGTGAAGGTCATATTTCTTGGATAAACTTGGGTGCTCCATTGTTTGGTGAATAGATATTTAGCATTGTCTGGTGAATATTTAGAATTCATTTTTCTCTCCCTGCACTCCTACCTTCTCTCCTTATTCCCCACTGTTTTTTTTGTTTGTTTAATGGTTTTCCAACTAACGGTTTTCCAACTGCCATTCATGCTCCTCTCCAAAGCTGCGTACTATCCAATCAGTTCCTGGAAGCTCGCCTGTAGGGCTTGAAGCCCCACCCCTCCAGTGGCATGTCACGCCCCTTTCAACAGCATGCCCTGCTCCTTGGGCATCATACCACGTCCCCTTTGTGGGGCATGGCATGCCCCTCCAGTATGCCCTGCGGGGCAGTGACATCAGCTTCTCAAAGACCTGCTATGATCAGTGGCCTTGTCTGTGGAGCAGTTAGGCTTGACTCTTGATGCC